>NC_060273.1:134286118-134325160 GCF_021613505.1 Equus quagga
CTGGGCGCACTGTGGGGATCTGATGGGAACCTCATGCTTCAGGCGGCCCTGAGTGCCGTGACTCTTGAAACCGACAGCCCTTTGTGGGGCCCTGGAAGCTGTGTCTATGGAACTGTTAAGAGGGACAGTGGCTCCTTGAGGGCTACGGAGGGCCGCATGGCCTTGCACCACACTGTGCTGGGTGAGCTGCTATAAGGACTCCGCTTGGAGTGAGGACTTCCTGGGGCTGCCTCCTGGAAGCCTGCTCTGGTCTGTAGCCTCTGAGTGGACTGGTTCCAAGTGTGGCCACAGCAATCCTGTGACCCGGAATGTTTAGGCCTCAAAAGATCCCTGCTGGTCACAGACACAAACAATTTCAGGTGCATTAATTTTATAATTATATTCTGATTGTTTAGTTAAGCCAAAAAAGACCCCTTGGGTGGGTAGAGCAGTATATAATTTCATAGCTAGGATTCACTTCATCCTATGCTGAATTTACACATATACATAATTTTCCTTTTACACTAAAAACAAGTAAAAATAAATCACAGAGATTCTGTATTTAATTATAAAACAATGAAATTATCATATCAATTTAAGCATTATAAGTAACTGAAATACAATAATACATATGACTTTGAAAACGTAACTCAAAATAATAGTAAACAAACTAAATGAAGTCCTATTGAAGTCCAGGCGTTTCTGGAACACAAACTTTTAAATGCAATAAAATACTACATTTTCTTAGTAAAAAATTTCTTCAGTCAGATTTTCCTTCCAAACTGTTCCTCATGTTTTAATTGGCGTCTTTCCTAGAGTCATTTTCTTTACAACCACAGCGTGCTTTCCAGCACGCATATTGCGTGCGTGTGCGGGGGTCACACACTCGCAGGAGCCGGCATGGTGTGCACGCAGCCAGGACAACAGTGCAGAGAGTCGTGCACGAACACGTCGCAGTCCACGCAGAAGACATGCCGGCACACAGCGCAGACGTAGACCTGTGGGGGAGGGGCACACTCAAAAAGCGGCTCCAGACGTGAGCGCAGCTCAGCCGGAAGGCGTTCACGCGGCCGTCTCTGTATCAACTCCCCACCACTTTATTACTTCCAACGTCCTACAGATTCTCTAATCCAAGATGCCGCATTTTTTCCAAAAATATGACTCCTTAGAACTGACGGAATAACTTTGTTTTTGAGTCCTTAAAGTCTCTTCTATTACAAGACACAATTACTTCACTTTAAGAAACTATCTGGGGAAGACACATGGGCTTGAAATCAGTGCTAGTTTTGAATGCTTGGAGAGGTCATCTGACTAATTCAATTAAAAAGAGAAACAAAAACTTAACACAGATTTAGTTATTCCTAGAGAACGGCACCACAACTGAAAAAGTTATATTCTCCTTTTAACTAAACCATTAAGAAAAACGGCAAAAGACACCTTGTAAGACAAAGAAGAAAAACCCACTATTCTATCAGGATTACACACGTGGGTACTTGTGCCGTGGGGTAAAGCTCCCAGGGCAGCATCACACAGATTCAAATTCACCGAATCTGAAACAGCACAGAAGAGGGTGCGTTCCTAAAAATTATCGAATGATTCCAATGGTTCTAGTGAGGGTGACGCTCCTGACGTCAGAGAAGCACGTCAAACTCAATAAATTGTTTTATGAAATGTGAGCACTGAATAAACAAGCAATCCTTCCAACTAATATTTTATACAGTTTATAAAGTATAGTTTAAAATATGGACAGGTAACTAAACTAATAAAAAACTAAAACCAGACAGGGATCTATCCTATTTGCTTCTTTATATAAGTTTATATATTCAAAGTGACCACCTTCAAAATTTTTAAAAATATTTCTCACTGGCACAATGGGGACTAAGCTTAGGTCTGTGGCCACCTTAAGTGGGAACTCAAAGTGAGTTCTCACAGAGCCTGAAGGACAGTTTGGAGAAAACACTTTCAAACCAAATGCGGGTCATCGTGCAGAGTGAAGGCCGTTTCAAGCACTAAGACAGCGGCATGGCAGTCAGCCGCAGAATCGCAAAAGCACCGCTGAAGCTCCTGTGCTCCACTCACCGCCCCCTGGGTCGCTCGCCTTCTGAGAACAAGCGATAGGAGCCTGGGCTTCAACAATCGACGGAAAACCTGTAACACTCTCCCTTCAGCATTTCCTACACAACACCTAACATTTACAAAGCACAGGGACTTACATGCTGGTCTTTCAGTTCCCCCTGACATCCATAACAAAATCTGAAAAACAAAGTTTAAGAATCATTTTGTTTAGAATTCACTCATTAAAATAGCTCAGCAAAATCTCAACAAGAATCCTTCAGTTAATAAATAATTATCTTTATACATGACTTTTAGGTGAAAGACAGGGTTAAGAGCACCAGCAATTTAAGAAAATTCCAGACTATATCCCAAGGTCATCTGACAGTCAGCCCCAAACCCTACGTGGAAAAAAACACTTTCTGTTATTTCCATCCAGGCTAACCAGGGCACGCCTTCTCCCTGGGATTCCGCGAGGGACCGAGCCCTGCGGAAAATGACTTAGGACTGTCTTTCACCTCCCAAAGACAGCAGACACCTGGTCCCATGCTAGACGGACAGGAGTTAATTTATTGAACGTAACAGATGCCTAAGGGATTCATTTTCAAGGAATAGTGTAGAGTTAGAAGTTCTCAAAACGCACTACAAAATGCATCAGTTCCCTGCCTCCCCCGCTCCTCCGGATCCCCAGGGCACACGCTTTCAAACTCCTAGCTGTCTGAGCGTCACCTGGGCTCAGACGCTCTCCTGCTTTGTTCACAGGCATTAGCCATGAACTGCAGAAGACGAGAACTTAACTCTCTTTCAACCCTCCTGAACCAATCGCACACACATGCTTAACTAATGTCACTCCCAATTCTTTCTATGCACTTCGATCGTTTTGGACAGAATGATGTTACATGTTTATTTTATATGACTATATAAACATATTCAGCTCAGCCACGTAATACTTTTCCTCTGCAAAACATTTTTTCCTGAGTTAGTAACTGTATTGTTCTTCACAAGCTTAGTTTTCTGTGGGGCCCCAACCTTTCCCTGAGAAGCCTAAACATCCTCTGGTTACATTCACCACATCGGGAATTCTATAGTTTTTGTCCTCTTGGTGACACCGTCCCTGGAGCATTCTGACCTTCTCCAAACTAGGCTGGCCGTTCCCCACAGCTGACACCCACTGCCACTCTGGGATCTCTCCTCACCATCATCCTCGGGCTTTCCTTAGCCACTTCTCTGTCATTCATTCTCTTTCTCAGTTCCTTTGAATCCTCTCTCCCACAGCTTCCCCAGAAAGTCTCTGAGAACTTACAAGTCTGAAAATATCTTTACTCTACCCACATTTAATTGATAGCTTGGCTGGGCATATAATTTGGGTTGGTAACAATTTTTACTCTAAATTTTGAAGGAAACTGCTCCCAGATCCAGCATCCAGCTCATCACAGGGAGTGATGAGAAGTCAATTTTCATTCCAGATTATATGACCTAATTTTCCCTCTCCAGAATGTCCAGGGTTGGTATCTTGTTGTGTATTCTGAAATTTTACAACGACATACTTTATATATGTTAGGCACTCGACAGTCCCTTTCAATCTAGAAAGTTCTGTGCCTCAATAGTAGAAAATGAAACTATTTCTTTCCTACTCTTCATTTGACCTTTTCTTCATTTCTCTTATTATTCTGATCTTAGATCTTCTAGATAAATTCTCCAGTTTTATACCATGGATATAATCAGCAAATGCTACAAATCAGGGCTTGTTCCTTCTTTCTGGAGAGCTTATTTACCTGTATACCACCACTCTTACTATCCACAGTTGGGTTCAGGGAAACTAGTACATTTCTGGAGACCCGGATCTGTCTCATGATGAGTCATTTCATAACCAAGGCATTCTGCATCTCATTTTCTCTATTAGAAGTAATCTTGCCCAGGTTAACATGACTATCTTTTTTAATGTAGTAACAACGTATTCAAACATTCTGTTGTTAGTGCTGCCGAGTGGATCCCGACTCCTGGCAACCCTGTGGACAGCAGAACTGAGCCTTGCCCGGTCACTCTGCGTCATCCTCTCTCCTTCCGGTGCTCAATCAGACAATGCTCCTCTGCTATTCACAGGGCTCTCATGGCAATGTTTTCAGAAGTGGGTGGCCAGGTCCTCCTTGTCTGTCTTAGTCTGGAAGCTCTGCAGACCAGTCCACCATGGGTGACCCTGCTGGTATTTGAGATCCTGGTGGCACAGCTCTCAGCATCACAGCAGAAAACAGCCTCCACAGTGTGACCACCGGCAGACGGGTGGTGTGGCTCCCTTGCTGGGACATGAACCCAGGCCACAGTGGTGAGAGCGCCAGATCTTAACCACTAGACCACCAATTCAAACATTACTTTACCGCTTATAACAGATGTAAATTAACCAAAACTCATGTACCTTTCTCCATTATGTTCTTCTAGGGGAATTTCTTGAAAAGCATCCAAAGGAAATAAATGATGGTAAGATCGTGCCAAATGGGGAGCAGACACCAAAGTCAGACCTAACGCAGAAAGCAGAGATGTGTTTAATAGCCCAAACCTCATGAAGATGGCCGCTGAAACATCAAACGATATAACTCAGGCTAAGTATTTTCAAATCTTTTTTAGAACTGCAGATATTTATGTCTTCAGTTTATTACCCGTGGCCATAAAAGGAGATTCCAGGATGGAGTCTTGGTTCTGTCAATAAGTGTGTGACTTCTCCTTGTATATTTGCTTACTTGTAAATGAAATAAAATTACATAATTCTATTACTTCCATTCCTCATTGTCCTTACATATATTTATCTTATGAAGGTAAGAGCTGCAAAAACGTCTCCTAGATCGACTGCACTGCCCTTAAAGAACACACTTTGTTCAGAAAGAGAATCAGGAACCTCTTCTGGAACGCCACTCAACGAGAAAAGGAACCTACTTCTCTTCTCACAGATTAAACCCAGAAACACAGGCAGAGCTTAATACTTACATTATTTTAATAGCAATGTAAGAAAGAAGTTATTCAAGACTAATTTAGATAAGGAACAGCTGGTCTCTCACCACAGATTTTACATTCCACAGGCAGCTCACAGTACTTCGCCCGGCACTGGGGGCAGAAATAGCCTCCCAGCGTAAGTCCCGGCTCGGAGCTGCTATCCAGATGCCTGTGGGGGGAAGACAGAGCACGTGAAGAGTCAGAGCAGAGGGACGTATGCGACCTGACGCTAGAACCCTGACAAGTTGTTTCACAGCTCACTTAGACGCTTTGTTCACTGTCTTTTTTTCTCTGCATTTTTGTTTTGAGTCGTTTCCATTAACGTCTTCGAGTTCACTGCCCTTTCCTCCTTCAGTGACCAACCTGCTATTAATCCCATCCAGTGTACTGTCATCTCGGACAGTGTGTTCTTCATCTCTCTTCCATCTCTCTCCTGCTCATGTTCTCCTCTGCTTTCCTGAACGTAAGGAGTCTATTCACAACGGCTGTTTTAGTGTTTTAACCTCTTGTCCGCTTATTCTATCAACTGTGTTACTTCTGGCTAGGTCTCTGTTCTACAATTTTTCTCCTTGTTATGGGTCACATTTTCCTACTCCTCTGCATGCCTGGTCATTTTTGATTGGCTGCCAGACACTGCGAATTTTGCTTTGTTTTGGGTGCTGGCTTTTTTTTGTATTCCCTTAAATACATTGGGGCTTTTTTTGGAATATATGTAAGTAACTGGGAAGCCATCTGCTCTGTTGGAGACTTCTTTGAAGCTTGTCAGGCTGCCCGGAACAGCTGTTAGTCTAGGGTGGATCAGGCTCCATCCCCCGGGGTGTTAAGAGGCCTGTCCACACTGACTGGTGGGAACGTGACCTGCTCCGGCCATGGGAGCTCAGGGACGGTTCTGGCCGTTCCTGTCCCATGGTTCTCCGCCGGCCTCTGGGAGTTCCCTCACAGGAAGGTGCGGCCCAGCACTCAGCCTCTGCAGCTCTGGAGAGCTCTCTGGGCAGCTCGTTACTCTCTAGACTCTCTCTGCAGGATTACGGTCATTTCAGCCTCCCCCAACTCTGAACTCCGTTTCTTTGAGGGAGAAGATGTCCAGGCTCTGTGTCGACCCCCCACCCCACACGGCAGCTGGGAGATGCTCCCCAGGCTGCGAGCTGCGTCACAGGGCCCACCTTGCCTGCCCACCTCTTTCAGAGATCGTCCCTGCACTGCCTGCTGCCAATGCCTGAAAACACGGTTTTGTGTATCCTGCCCGGTTTTCTGGCAGGAGGCAGGAGGGTAAATCAGTCCCTATTACACCTTTAACCATGCAGAGAGTAGTCTTATTTGTGACTTTTAAGAATCATTTTCTTAAATTTAGTTTTGTTTTATAATTATGTAAAATGTAAAGCTCTGAAGTTAAAACAAGGTATATTCAGGAAAACCTGGGGTCTAGCCCTTTGCCTTTCTCCACAGGCCGCCTCAGTAAACATGTTTTAGTTTTCACTTTTTATTTCCATTATGTTGTTATTATGAGGCAAACCCTCTCCTTAGGTGGTTGGCAGCATCCTGCCCACTTTTCTCCACCTCGCTGTCTTACTTACTCACACGTCTGAAGATGGCGCCACAGGAGTATAGAGAGAGTCCTCACTCCTTCTTACAGTACAGACAAGGCAATCTTTGACAAAAGTCATCACATTCTGAGCCCGTATTTTAAACTTATAACTGATAGGAAGAATTAAAAGTGCAGAAATAGTATCACTGACAGCTTCAAGGTTTCACTTACGCCATGCTGAAAGACGGTTTTGCATCTTGATCAGACAGAGAAGCAATTGTATGCTGAGGAAATCCTTCACAGAAGAAAAGAAGTTACTTTCTTTTTCCAGGAAAACGGCAAAATTATTCTAGGACTAGGAACCTAAAAATGCTCCTACCAGAAAGCCCACAAAGTTGCACAAAAGTTGTCTCTCCTGCCGTTTAGACGTGTTCATCACAGCTGGTCCAATGGACTGAAACTCCAGGTCATGAGACAAATTGAAAGTGGAGGGAACGGGGGAGAGCCGCCTGTACACCCGCCCCCATCTGAAGGTCACATCCATATTTTCTAATTTAGCAACAGTTAACACACACTGCTCTTTAAAAAGAAGGTGTCTGTAATTTTTAAATAGTTTCTAACACAACGGAGGAGTCTATTCAGAGGCTGCCTTCACTTTATGTAAGAATATACTTCCATGTTTAAAATTTTGGAACCCCCAAATCCATGTAGTGTTTCTATTTACATTTTTAAATTATGAAAATAAGGCCAAGGAAAGCAGAAACCATCAAAAAAAGAGAGATTAGATTACATAAAAATTTAAAATCTATCTGCACATCAAAACAAATTAAAGCAAAAGTAAATGACCAACTGAAAAAACATTCACAAGAGGTGACTGAAAACGGGTGGACATTCCTAAATGGCTCTAACAAATCAACCTGAAGAATAAACTATTATAAGTTTAAATCACAACTTTAAAATGGGCTAAGAAAATGTATCAGTAAATCAAAGAAGACTAGCCAACATAATATCTAAATGTAGTGTGCTTCATCTGTATCTATCAGCCCTTGCGACATAAGGAGACAGACGCCGATATCAGTCTATGGATGAGCAAAGAGGCTGACCAGGACTATAAACGGCCAAAAACAAGGAAGAAAAGCATTCCTCTGACAGTTAAAAAATGCACATCAAACAAGGAGCTTCCTTTTATATTTAAAAAGTTATGCCTTTTTCAATTATAAACATACAAAATTTTCAGAAAATAGAGGAAAATAAAATTTTTTTTAAATGATGCAAAACCCATCATTCTTGTCCTCCAGGAAGAAAGCACCTTCGTCAGTGTCACATGCCCTCCACAACTGGCTGTCTTTGCACACTTTGCCTCACGCAGCTTTGACCAAACAGCACATACGATTTTGTAGCTTATCTTTTAAATTTCTTAATACAACAAGGATTTTTCTATAAACCCAGTTCATTATACCTTTACAGCCTTACAAACGAAAGAAAGTCAGTAGTGTTCTCTGAGGGAGAGCTACAGTGGTTTTCATTTATTCTTACTTCTCTGTATTTTCCAAAATTGCTTCAACAACATAATTTTCTCTAATTATAAAACATTTGAGTTAAAAAAAGAAATTCTTAAACATTTAAATAACTTGTGCAAATGAAGATACAAAGTCTGATTTGAGCTAAAACATATTTTTAAAATGCCTATTTTAAAATAACACAAAATAAACACTTACCCATACGAATAAGCGAGCATTCAGAATTTGAGCTGGCAGGAGGGGGACTAACGTGATGTGTTAGCAATTCTTTGTAATGGCTTTCATCTAAAATAACATGGTATGTGCCTAACAAGACGAAAAATAAAAGAAAAAGAAAATCAGCTTTCCAGACTTAAGAACAAATTACAATTTCTATGCAATTCTGTAAAAGTTTTACCATCTGAAAACGTACATTTTCAAAATAAATATTAGAGTTAAAATATCATTCTTCAAACACTTCTATGAATAACTATAATTACAATTTAATTAAAGTCAAGTTGTAAGATCTTTACAAAATATTACGTATAGTGAAATTTGTAGCTTTTCAAGGGTTTTATTGCTTCCTCTAAACACTGACATAACTACTGAGAATTCCTTGCATTTTGAGATGCTACCTTACAGAATCAATGATATATTTAAGGTGACTACCCATATTTTGGACTTCAGGACATACACTGATTTGAGTCTAGTAAAAACAGATGAAAACCGTAATTTAATGAACAAATTGTTACGTCTTACATAGTAATGATGAATAAACACTGAAGATTCCAGACACATACCACCAGTTTCACGAGCAAGCACGGTGCAGACCCGAACCTCGGCAGACAATCCAATCACAGACACGCGAATTTTAGCTGCCTTTAGCGTCTTCACGAAATCCACATAAACAAAGCGTTTCGGGGAAGGAAAAAAACAATGAAGAATTAGTGTGTTTGAAAAAAGGACAGAATGCTCTGAAAACTAGTAACAAGTTCACTACGGAATTCTCTTTAGTTTGTCACTTTCACTTTGACTACAGAGGAACTGCTGGCCCTACCTTGATGAGGTCATAGATGTCAGACGGGTCGCAGGTTGTGAGGCTGCTGAAGATGATCAGGACTTCTCGACTCGTGTGGCCGGGCATGTGTCTAAGGAAGGGCAAATGCACCCCAATTGTGTAAAGCAAATTACACTAACGAACCGCCTCCCCAGTAAGAACAGCACACACAGCTCACACAGTTAGACTACAGAACATCTCACCTGTTTCAACAGTACAAAGGAATGAATTGTGAGTATATTCCTAATACCTTAATGTGAATTTTTCTAAAGTTAGCTACACACTTAAAAAAAAAATTCATCGATTCATTCCATAAATATTTACTGAATCCTCTTTTAAGTTCTGGGGACAGAGTGACAAGCAAGACTGATGAGGCCCTCACACTGTGAAGCTCACGTGGCAGCAGATTTGTTCCACACCAAGTCTATGGTGCACCCTGGCAAGTGTGACACCACCACCTGGATCCACCTCGAGGTGGACCCGCGCGGCCTGGCAATAGTAACCATCTTCCTTTTTCAAGACTCTAATTTAACCACATGGTGATTCAGAGTCAAAACAGTCATAAACATTAATTTTTGTGCACCATTCAATTAAATGAGGGCGTACGGGATTTTATCATGTGATGAGCTGTTTTCCCCCACATTAAAGAGAGATTTGTATGCTTTTTGGGGCAATCCTATCAGTTATTTACAGCTTTCCCACTATAGCTTCACTGGCAGGCTGGCGGCTTTCACTGTGGAGGCTGCTTTCGTGCCTCCTTTTACGAGTTCTACCTCCTCATCTCCTTCAAAACCAGAACAATACCTAAAGGTGTAAGTATCGGAGGCAGGACAGACTACCCGGGGATAGAACAGACGAGCCTTAACCATAGGGAATACTTCCTTTGGGGTCTTAGCTGTATTCCACATAAAGTTAAACTTCCTGGGCAAGTGTGCTATTAATTTTCAGATGTATCACAAAATAAGTTAATAACAGTCAATAAGTGTACAACAAACTCACAATTATTACATGACATTAAATTCCATATACAATCAATTTCCAATAAAATGTTTACTCATCAACATATTTCTTTTGTACTAATACCGCTACAGTTTTAATGATATTTTTCTAAAACTTTTAAGGCTGTACCCCACCAACTAAAATGTAAAATAAAAATCAGTAACCAACACCATACTAAACATCATAAATGACATTACACATTTCTCTCAGTAACGTTTTCATCATAGTTGAGTTTATGGAGATACCTATTAACACATGATCATTTCAACTTAACTCATTCAAAAAACTTTGAAACCAATGAGAAATAATGAACGTGAAATACTAACTTCAGAGTCTGCATAGCCATGCTCAAGGAGTTATAAAGAGACGGCTCTCCATGGCACGTCATAGCCACGGCTTTCTTCAGAGACATTATGTGTTTCCTCGGGCTCCCTAAAACAGAAATGGAATAATCCACTTTAAATCAAATTCTGTATATACATACAGAACAGAAATTCATGTTTCTCCCAAAATTTACAGGTCTATGATATTAAAGAACAAAATCCCTTCAATTTACATTTTTGGTAAGTTGCACTTTTATCAGAAATGTTTGTTACATAAAGTCTCATTTCATACTGAAAAAGAGAACACAACCTATCTTTTATCTATTAGCACACTTTTAAGTAATATCAACTTAGAGCACATAACCTTTTATGTTTAACATTTCCCTATTTCACCATTATTTTCACATTTTAACACCTCTGAAGTCAGGATGTGTCCGACAATCCCCGGCAGGCAAGCAGTGGTGGACACAGCCGTCACTGTCTGCTCGCGAGCCAACCTACGAATGGCTATTGACATGCTGTGGCTTCCAGTGCATTATGTACACTGTTTGTGCCATTCATGTTGAGTTCAACTGCAATTTAAAGTGCTTTCAGAAATGCTATTAATAAAAAAGGTTATATTTTTATGTAGAAAGGCACGGGGCAGAGCAGCGAGGTATAAATTTGTTATTAGTGGCAATTCCTATTTTCCTTTGGGGTAAAAAAATGAGAGCTTCACAAGACCTAAGAAAGGAGAATTTCCACAAATAGACAAAGTGTGTTATCTGCTGACTGAATAACATCTGAAAAGATTGTCCACCTCACGTCAAGTAAACAAATGAAGGGAGGAGAAACCACTGAGTTGTTTCTAACAGTTGACAGACACGCCAAATGACCAAAAAGCTGGTGTGAACAAGCCCCAGATCATGTGACATGGCATCAAAGTTTAACTGCTGGTGTTTCCTTCTCGATGGCTCATAAAATAAAGGTATCTTACAAATGAGGGAATCTGACATTCAGTGAAATATGGTATTCTTCAGACACTTTCTCCCATTCAACACTGTCTTCATATTAATTAATGATAATCAAAACATCTTTAATTGATTTTCTCATATAGCACAGTTCATCAAACTACCTCTATAGTGTTGAACATTTATTTCCTTAATGTTGAACATTATTTCCCTATCAAATTAACTTAACATTTAACTTACTAATATTGTCACATTAAACATACCATTGCAAAGAGCATATTTGTAAAGCAATGCCTTTTTAAATTTTTTCACAATATTTCCTAAGTATAATTCCAAGAAACAACCATTTTTACGGCTCTTTTCCCAACAATGTTAAACTAATTAACCAGACTATCAGCACTACACATACCAGTTTCTCCACGGTTCAGCAAGCAATATACTGCTTTTGGAACTTTACTTTGCTCATTTAAAATATATACAATAAAACGTTGCTGAGTGGTTTTGTTTTTGATTACTTGTTTGGCTAAACTTTTTTTTTTTTTTTTTTTTTTGCTGAGGAAGATTCCCCCTGAGCTAACATCGTGCCAATCTTCCTTTATCTTACAGTACGTGGGCTGCCACCACAGCATGGCCACTAACAGAGCGGTGTAGGTCTGAGCCCAGGAACCAAACCCAGGCAGCCAAAGTGGAGCATGCTGAACTTAACTGCTAGGCCACTGGGGTTGGCCCTAAACTTTCTTCTTCAATAGTTATTTCACTTTTTATTCTAGTATGAATTATCTGTCTTGTCTATTCATCTTCTTGGAACTTCTTAGTGTTCTTATTTATCTGAATAAGTTCTAAAGTAGTAACCATCCGCCATATTTAATACATGTTGCATTTACTCATAGCATCATAAAATTT
The DNA here is from genome assembly GCF_021613505.1 of Equus quagga. Lineage (NCBI taxonomy): Eukaryota > Metazoa > Chordata > Mammalia > Perissodactyla > Equidae > Equus > Equus quagga. The sequence continues at coordinate 134,298,391 of NC_060273.1, forward strand.
TAGAAATGAGAAATGTCTTAGTCAAATCACTCATAAGTGAGAAACACATGTAACAAGCTAAATGATTGGCCCACAGACATGGCCCACCCAACGGCAGGTCCAGCACTCGCTTATCTCCGGGCTCTCTATCCACTTGTGTCTCTACCACACCACACAACACACGTGTTTCATCTCCCACTGTGTTGTGAGCATAGGGAAAAAGCATCCATCACTGTTGGCGAGGTTTACAGCGTGACTCTGACCAGAGGGAGAGAGGGCACCTTCAAGAGGCCTGTCAGCATCTCCAGAAGCTTTTCCTTCTCTACACATGACTTCCCCAGGACCAATAGAAAACCACCATTAATTGAGGGGGGAGGGGTGGCCCTACATCCTTTCCTTGGGGAACCATCCTCCCCCCACTGTCTAACAGTCCAGCTTAGACCACGTGGTTCAGGGGAAGCTCATCCTGCTCCCATCCGGCTCCAGGCACAGACATGCCATCCAGGCTACCAACAAAACACTTCAGCTCCCCGGCCACTCGGACTGCTCATGGACGGGCAGACGATCAGCAGGGTCACGAAGAGTCCCCACTGAGACCTGTGCTGAAGCTACAGGCTACGAGGGACCCGTAAGCCTGGGGCTATGAACAGGCATGGTTTCACCTCCCAGAAAGCCTACGAGAGCATGAAGCCAGACAGAGCCAGGACCCTGGAAACAACTGTACGTGAAATCAGCCACCTTCGAACATGAGCCAAGAATTTCACTCTGCGCTTACGCTATCTTGAGATTTTTTGGGGGGTTGCTTACAATTGAGTTTCTTGGATCACTGCAGGCTAACAGACATTTCACTCCTTACTGCCAGAGTGAAAAACTATTAATGATGAAAGCATGTCACTTCTCTCGTGTGCTCTGGTGGGGAGGAAGGGTTGAGAGCCACATTTAAGGGATAGTGTGTTTCACAGAAAACAGAATTAGTGATGTAAATTTGTAACAGAACATATCAAAGCAAATAAAACCTGACATTATTATCTTCTAAGAGAATAAAATTCAGTTAGGCATGTCACGCAAGCAGAAAAATTGAATCATTAACAACTACAATTCAATTTTCATTTGAAATACTCTGCTCTTTAGAGGTTTAACTTTTAAAAAAATTAATTTTAAGATTAAGTGGATTTTCTGAATGGTTACAATAATTTTATCTTAATACTCTGGGGACAAGAATGTACAGATCTTAAAAACACATCTACATCCACTGCGACACTATTCGCCAGTGTGCAGAGCTCCATGTAAAGAGCTCATCTCAGACACCGAGGGTCTGACGGAGGGCTTATGAAGGGCCCACCCAAGGCAGGCGGGCAGGCTCTATTCCACTTCCTAGGTGACCGCAGGAACAGGGCACGAGTTGCGTAAACGCAGCCGAGGCCCCGAGTCCTGGAAGGGTGGTTATGCGTACCTGAGAGTTCTGTCAGCTTTTCAGCTCTTTTACTCTTCGTTATAATTATTCCAATCTCCAAAGAAAAACAAAAATGATCATTAATTTAACGAATTATTTCTTCTTGATAAGAATGTACATAACTAAAATAAATTAGTAATTTCAAAGGAATAAGTAACGTGAGAAACTTGTTCTCACGAAGCTTTTGACATAAATCGAGCTATGAGTTCACTGTACGTTATTTAACCTCTAGAGTTATATTGCTTTTCATTAATAATTGTACCAGAAACTGGTACACGATCTGGACCATTTAATAATTCATAGAACGTATGCCAAATATTTTAAAAATAAATCATACTTGCAGTCATATCAGGAATCCAATTCTGAATTCCACTGCTTATATACATACCTGACTAATAGGATTTTGATCAAAATATTCCTCTACGAAGTATTCCAACAACTGTTTAAAGAAAACAAAGCGGAAATACTAAGGGCAAAATAACAACCACAGAGAACACGTCTTGTGAAACCTGTTTATCAAAGCATTGCTTCTCATGATTTTTTTTTCTTGAGGAAGACTGGCCCTGAGCTAACAGCCATGCCCATCTTCTTCTATTTTATATGTGGGATGCCCGCCACAGCATGGCTTGATGAGCGGTGCCATGTCCGCACCTGAGATGCGAACTGGCGAACCCTGAGGAGCTGAAGTGGAGTGCACAAACTTAATCACTACACCACCAGGCTGGCCCCTTTCTCATGATTTTTAAGCTTTCAGATTTAAAAAAAATCTTTAGTAGTAAAAATACTAAATAAATAAAAATAATAAATTTTAAAATATTAAATAAGTAAAAATCAAAATATTAAATAAACCTGAATTTGAAGTGGTAAGTGACGAGACAGGTTTGAGTGGGCCTTAAAAGATGGAGCCATCTGGACACGTAAGACAGAAGCGACTAAACAGGAAAAGATCCACTGCAGACAGAGACGGGATCGCGAGCAGAACTGAGGACCAGCTCTGATAAACCAGGAGGAACCTGCGTGTCTACAGGCTGAGGACACCGAGCCAAGGAAGTCAAAGGAGAACGAGATTCAACAGCGGGAAGGGACAACCGACAAAGCGAGATCCCGACTCGGGTGGAAGGCGGAAAGCAGAGACTTAAGCAACCAGCTATTCGTTACCATTTCCCTCAGGGACCGCTAGCACTTCTCCTTGGCTGTAGTTTGCATTCACTCAGAAAAAAGAGAAAGCATTCCCTGAAAATTCAGTGTCCTTCCCCCACTGACAGTAAATTAGAACGACTCTACTGTACCTTTAAAGTACACGTCAGTCTATTTGGCTTTAAATCTTGGTCTTCCATTGTTCTCGATCCATCTACTACCACATAAAGATGGCGCATCTACAAACAAAAACACAAATAAGGACAACTTTCTTTTTCTTTTTTTTTTTGTTGACGAAGATTGCCCCTGAGCTAACATCCATGCCAATGTTCCTCTATTTTTTAGATGTGGGCCGCCAGCAGAGCATGGCCACTAAGAGAGTGGTGTAGGTCCATGCCCGGGATCTAATCCCAGGCCACTGAAGGGGAGCACGCTGAACTTAACCACTGGGCCACCAGGGCTGGCCCCAGGACAATTTTCAAATATATTTTTACCACGAAGTAAAAATGGCATTTAGTATTCACACATTCTACACATGTATTTTTAATATATTCTTCTATTTATTTTTTTAAAGATTGGCACCTGAGCTAACAACTGTTGCCAATCTTTTTTTTTTCCCCCCCAAATTCCCCACAGTACATAGTTGTATATTTTAATTGTGGGTCTTTCTAGTTGTGGCATGTGGGATGCCGCCTCAGCGTGGCCTAATGAGTGGTGCCACGTCCGCGCCCAGGATCCAAACCAGCGAAACCCTGGGCCACTGAAGCAGAGCACGCGAACTTAACCACTCGGCCATGGGGCTGGCTCCTAAGATACTCTTTTAAAAGGTTTGTTGTTTCACTCTTATTTATTCTATCAAGCCAGAATGTTTCTTCAACCCAAACTAGTTCTGTACCAGTAAAGGAAAAAATAACAACATACCATTCCAAGTCGAACTTGTCCATGGTGCTCAAATACTCTGTTAAAATTATGCAAATATTTTAATGGAATACCACATACTACCCGAAAGAATCAGTACAACCATTGAACTAACCTGCATTTTTTAGGGAAGTTCAATTATTAACTTATGGGATCCACATAATGACAGGCGTTTTGGAAGTCCCTGGAGACCCACTGCCCTGCTGAGCCTCTGGGTGCTGGCTCTCCCCATTCAGAGGCTACAGGTCAGTTTCCCGGAAACGCAGCTGAACGCAGTCCTGAGCAGTGGGTACAGGGGCACCCCAGGCTTAAAGCAATGTATTTTACCTTTTGTAACACACTTACAAAAAGTTCACATACCTTTTTCTCTTTGCTTTAAAGAGAATATCTTCTATTGTAGCTTTAAGTGACCCTGATTCATCTTCTTTAAGAATCTCCCTATAAGCAATAATTACTCGTTTGAGAGATAAGCTAAAAGTTTATTAACCCAAAAGAATGAAAACATATGTCCACACAAAGAATTGGACGTGAATGTTCACAGCTGCAGTGTTCATAACAGCCAAAAACTGTAAACAATCTAAATGCCCACCAACTGGTGAATGGATGAATAAAAACGTGGTATAACCATGTAAGAGAAAGCTCTATTCAGCAATAAAAGGAATGAACACTGATGCACGCTATAACATGGCTGAGCCTTGAAAAGTGCATGTTAAGTGAAAGAAGCCCGACACAACTGACCACATATTACATGATTACATTAAACCATGTGTCCAGAAAGGGCAGAGACAGAAAGTAGATGAATGGTTGCCCAGGGCTGGACAATGGAATTAGTCGTAAATGGGCATGACGGATCTTACTGGGGTCACAAAAACGTTCTAAAACTGATTTATGGTGATGACTGCACAACTCAGTAAATCTAAAAATCACTAAATTATAAATTGAAACAGGTGAATTTTAACGTGTAAAATATACTTCAATAAAAAGCTGTAAAAAAAAAAGACAATGCCCAAAAGAGAAGAGAGTAATAACGCCTTGCTCACCATGTTCTTTCATAACCTCCTTCCCATCGCTTAGTTCTTTCAGGTTCCTCATCCATTTTTTTCTTAAATGTATTATATTATTCAACATCCTGTAAAAATCATTAGATTGTGAATTTTCTAAAGATGTTTGACACCAAATGTATACAATCAAATTTGAAAAGTAAAGAGAGAGAAGTGAACATACAAAGTAAAAAACTCAGACTACAAGGCCATCTTATTCTTTGCAGCTTATTTAGTAATTGTTGGATGAAAATACTTTACAAAAATCCTCATGGAACTCATTTTTCCATCAAGAAAGAATATGAATGTTTATGCGCAAATATGGCACCAACAGAAATAAGCATCTTTTTATAATTACAAAAAACCAAAAATACATTATAAATGTGTCCTAGGACAGGACCACAGAATTATGGGAAGTGGGTACGGGCACAGAAAACAAGATCAGCCACAACGGACGATTGTTAGAGCTGAGTGACAGACGCATGGTGATTCATTGTACCACCTCTCCACCTTTGTGTCTGTGTGGACTTTCTCACAATCAACGTTTTAAAATGAAGTTTATTATTATTTATTAGTGGTAAATGCTCGTGGCTCAGAATTCAAAAAAAGGACATAATATTAAACTTATACTTTGATCTCAACTACCAAAGGATAAAGGAAATACTTAGTAATTCAATAAATAGGACAAATGGTTCATCGGGATGATAGGATTAAAGATGACTGGCTTTTTGCTTCTTTATTCTTTTCTGTATTTTCCTATTTTCAATATGAACATGTACTTTTTAATAATCAGGGATAAAACGTGCTGGGGGGAACCGACTAACCATAACCAAGCAATAAACATCCCCACCCCACGCTCCACTCTCAGCTTCCTTCCTCCGTAAAGGAACCCTAAGTGCCAAGACCACAAGGACAGAAGAAACCCCACCCCGGGGGGCGAAGACTAACTGTGATGAGGACCAGAACCAAGACCTGACCCTCCATTACACATTGCTGCTATAGATTTACAGATTTACAGATCTAAAGAACTGACCTATGAATGGACTCCCGGAATTCAAACCCACTGATAAGAGGGACATGGCTTTCCCTGCATCGCAGCTCCCCGCGGCCCCGCTGTCCCGGGTCACCGGCTCAAGTCCGGCGTGTCACTAAGACACCAAGCCCGGGGCTGGAGACCCCGATGCGGGGAGCCGGTGACCCGCTCCAGCACCCCGCAGCAGCAGAAGGGGCTTAACCCTAACGCCCGCGCTATTCCCCACGCCGACCGCGCTGGCGCCCGCGGGCTCACGACGCGTGCGCCGACACGGCGGCCACCCCGGACGCCTGACCCTCCAGGCAGGCGGCCTCTGTCTCCTGCGCAAGCCGGGCATCACCGCGCGGCCGGCTCTCAGGCTCGGGTCCCCGCGCGGGGCCACCGCCCCCCGCACGTGCACGCGCCCACCCCGCCTAGAGGCCCCTCGCCGTGCGCCCCGCGGGCACCGGGGACTCGCGGGCCCAGGCGGCCGGGTCTCCGGGCGACAGCTACGGCGGGGACAGCCGCGGGGCAAAGGGAGCGAGCCGCGCTCGGCCTGAGGGACGGCAGCAGGCGGCCCCACGCAGCGCCCGCCCCCCGACGCCCGTCTCCCGCCGCCGCAGCCGCGGGAACCGCCCGCGCACTCACCAGGCCCGCCGGAAGCCGCTCCGCCCGGAAGTTCCGCCAACCCTCTCTGAGGGCGCCGCCCAAGTCCTTCCGCCGTGCGCGGGGCGGGGGCCCGCGCAAACGTTCCGGCGGCCGCGCGGAGCTGACTCGGGGACTGCCGGCGACCGTGGTGTCCGGCTTCCCGCGCCGAGAAGGAGGGCGGCGCTGCAGCCTGCTCCCCGCCCCACCTGCGCCCCTCCGCGGCCCGCGCCTCCACCTTCTCGGGGGTCCTGCCCCAAAATCACAGAGGAGCCATGCTGCGCGGGGGTGCAAAGATCAGACCTGGGTTTGAAACCGGGCTCTGCCTCTAAGCGAGTAACACCCAAGTCTCAGCTATGAAATGTGGGCCACCTGCCCTACAGCGCTCACCATCAGTGGCGGCTCCGCAGCCAGCCCCTCATTTCTCCCCAGAAGACGGGGTCCCCCTGAGTTTGCACCTTGTCGGCGAGAGGGAGGGGAGGGAGACGGGCATCGCTGATGTCTTCCTCCCGGCCTCCCCGCCTCCGTGACTCCTGCGGAGACTCACGCAAACTCCACGCTTTCTCCTTTCCCTTCCACCCTCCCTTCCATCCACAAACTCCACACTTCCTTTTTCCTCCGTTCTGATTGGCCGTTCTGTTAGAGGGATGCGTTCCTATAGGACAGCCGCAACCCCAAGCCCCGAACGTCTTGCTTAATGCTTACTAGCAGTCTGGGAGAAAAAAAAAATTTCAACGGAAAACCAGGAAAAGGACAGTGGAGTCCCCAATAAAATTAAATTGAAGCGTATTTGTGGAGAGGCTAAATCATTCAAGCTTTTCCCACCTGTGAAGTTTACTTTCCTCCGTATAGATTTTAGTCACAGGTCGTGACTCAGCTAGGTAATGGTCCTAAGGCAAAACGAAACGCGTACACCTGTGGTGATCCCTTCCATAATCATGACTGACACAATATTCTAATTGTGCATAAAGTGGTATAACAAAGTGATCCAACCTAGCTAGATGTTCCAACTTGTAAAACTAAGGAACAACTATAAAGAATGGCACAATCTGTTCTTCGCCCACGGGTGGCTGACACAGTCCAGCGAGTTAGGAAATTCATGAGCAGCTCAGCCAGTGGAGTCAAGCTGAAATTCAAGTTGTGCCACTTCAGGGACTGGGAGAGGCAAACCTGCCTATTGTAGTACCTTTAGATGGACACTAAATCATTCAAAACCTCCAGAATCGCTTCAAACAGTATCTAATAATCCTTATCTTGATATGTAATTTGTCTTTTACAGCATTTGTTCATCATCTATGAGTATGCCCAGCCTAATGCAGTTATCTGTCAAGAATTCAAACGAATTTACACCCTACAGCTGCACCCAGCAGACGAAGCATGTGGGGATTGGGACGATAAATATACTTTTAAAATAGAATTTGCCTTTGAAAAAGTTGTTTAAAGTTTCACCTTCTGGCTTTGGGAAATAGGTCTAACTAGCCATATATTACTTTCTGACAAGGACTATTGTAAGTCACACATTAACTACCTTCCTAACAGCTATGAGATTAAGTACAAACATCTCAACAAACAAGCACACTGATGGACAGGAAGGCTAAGTAATTTGTCCAAGGTCACACAGCAAGTGATTGCTGGAGAGCAAAGCAAGAATAGGACAACACACACAGGGGAGAGCAAGCAGGCCTGTAGCACCAACCAGAAATCTTTTTTAGGATACTCTTCCACATTTTATTGCAGTCATACACACACACAATCATGATTATGCGTCTATGTCCTAACTCCAAAGTGGCATTATTTTAACACAGTGTTTTCTAAAAACTACCGAACTTACTTGGGCATTTTTATTCAGGAAAACTATGCCCGTTAGGAGAAATGCTGACAGAATGAAATGCAGGAAGGATGATGCAGTCCTCCATCTAATCTTCTGTCCTGTCCTATCAGAGGTCACATGGTGAGATCACATTCTGACAGCTCCAGCTGAGCCTTCCCCAATGTCCAGAGGAGACGCTTCCAGTCACAGCGCTGCAGCAGGAGAACGTGTGTGAGGCCCTCCCACAGCCCCAACCGAAGCGAAGGTCCTGGAGCCACGATTACAGAACCCTTCCGCCCAACCCCTCTTTACACATATATCCTTCAGATAGTTCAGAGGAAGCATGTTATGTAATGAGAAGTACTTAAAATGCACTCAAAATAGGATATTTTATTAACATCAAACAGGAACCCCACCCATTAATTTATTAACAAAGTCAACCTAGAATGGAGCATAGAACCCAATATTCCAACAGACAGAATCTAAGCTAGATTCCAGTCCTAGCTTAGTCACTTGCTTGTGTGACCATGGACCAGTTAACCCATCAAATCATGTTTCCTTGTCTGTAAATGGGAACGAGAAATGGTTACACATCAATGGACTGTTGTAAGGATTAAACGATATTTCAAGTGTATATGTGTACAATGTAACTTGGACTATAAATACTAATACATTTATTTCAAGAAATACAAAGCATATATGATAAAACTAATATGTTATTTCTAGGTGGTGGGTACATGTTTGCTTATAGTTTTTCTTATTTCTTTCAATTTTTCAAAATAGAAATAAAAATATTGATCTTATATACTTTTAATACAGAATCACACATTTAAGGGACTCACTCTATGGAAAGAACCTTCACCAGATGGATCACATGCTTCCACAAAATCTCTGGAACAATGGTTTATAGCAGAAAGCAGGATGTAGACATAAGAATCACAGAAGATGAGAGACGAAAGAGACCTCTGAAATCTAACTGAAACTTCTTATTTTTCAGACTAGAAAACTGCTCGAGTGGCTTTTCAAAGTTACATCTAGCTAGTTAATGCCAACCCCAACAGAAACACTCTGATGCTGGCTCCTGAAGTGGTCTGTATTTTTTTTTTTGCTGAGGAAGATTCACCCTGAGCTAACATCTGTTGCCAATCTTCCTCTTTTCACTTGAATAAGATTAGCCCTGAGCTAACTTCTGTGCCCACCTTCCTCTATTTTGTATGTGGGTCGCCACCACAGCGTGGCCACTGATGAGTGGTGTAAGTCTGCACCGGGGAACAGAACCCAGGCTACTGAAGCAGAGCATGCCAAATTTAACCACTAGGCCATGGGGCTGGCCCCTGAAGTGGTCTCTAGTGTACCACATTTGAAAAATGATTTTCTTATTTTATTTTAAAGTCCAATTTTATGGCACAATTTTACAACACGAACACGCTATTTGATTTTTTGCATTCCACTGAATAGTTTTTGTTTTGTCAGAACATGGCAAGCTTGCCTTTGTAAACTAAGTACATTGACTTCAGAGAACAAGAGATTATACTTTAACACATAAAAATCAGTCAAGTTGCTCAAGAGTCCTTACCATTTGGTTTGAATCCAAAAAGGATAAAAAACATAAACTATTCATTATCTTTTGTAGTAAGTACGTACAGCACATGGAAAATTAAGAATTTCTTCAATTTGAAGAATGAATCAGTGTTATAATGGAAACATTTAAAAATTTATCTTTGGACAATGATTCAGACTTGTATATAAAAAATTATATACGTAAATGCCTGAATTGCATACCAATGATTTAAAGATTATTCTTTAAAAAATTTTCAAAGAAAAGAGTTCTAAACTGGGGGATAATCACATCAATTTGGCTACCAGCTACATGCCCAGTGTTATCAGCTAATTTTACTTAATAAAAATTTGAATTAAAAAAAAAAGTGCTGAGATTTAAGGGCACCATTTGAAGTAATTTGGTGTTTTGTGGTGTTTTGTATTCCATTTCAAGACCAATCGGCCATCTTACAGCCAAAGGACCAGGAATCCAGCAGCCAGCACAGCACCCAAGACAGATTAAAACAGCAACAGATACAACTGATGAGTGTAGTTTTCGACAGCTTAGTATGAACAGCACTAACGACGTCAAACAGGTATATTATAGGAAGAAAACCCCAGGTTTAATACCTTATAAAATATGTACAGAACTTGAACATTTTTGTGAGATACAATTCAAGTCACAGTTGAATTATAAATGTAATCAGATACTCTGATAAATGAAACAGCCTAGTTGGTTAAGAAAAAACATATGTAAACCATAAAAAGATTAAAAAGTATTTAAAAATACAGAAAATTCTAACCAGTAGGTTTAAATTCTGATTTAAAAAGTCAATGTATATTTACAATCTTTAAATTTCACAATTTGTTACTTTAACATGATCTTTCACCTGGATAACGTAAAACAATAAAAAGCTTCCTTAACCATTTATACACAGAAAAAAATCAGTAGGGAGGGTGGTAGAACACAACGTCATAGTAGCTAAAATATGGAAGGCCAGGGACTGCTCAGTGAGTCGGAGAACAGACTTGACCCAAAGTGCGAGCTGGCCGACAGGCTGTGCCCTTCAGAGACGTCACTGCAGGGACCCACGCTCCTCATTTGAACAGGAGTGATTACGAATGACCGTGATGCGAAGGGAGGACTCTGGGAGGATTAACAGGATCACCGATGCGAACTGAGGAGCACTCAGATACAACGACGCGACCGCCCAGGATATGAAAGTTCACAGCACTGTTCTCTCCGGAACCTTCCTCAAAGGGTTAAAGACCTCAAACCACAGTTAGTTCTTAATACAAGAACCAGTGTTTAAAGCATGAAATCCTTAATTGGAGTGTTCAGCCCAGTTGATTATCAAAAGCTATTTATAAAATGCATCAATACTGTCATATTAAAGCTACCAGCACTCTGTTATGATCACAAAGGCCTGGGCTCCCGGTCAGTCCAGAGTCATCTGCCTCTGCCAACACCGCAGAGACGCCCGCTTCATCTTACTCTCGGTGTGGCGCCTGCCGCCTAGGTTTTCCGTCTGTCATAGTCTCCAACCATCTTCTTGATGTGCGACAATTTGCTCTTCAACTGCTTGCAGTAATTCCTCTTACTTTTGTAATCTGCAGACTGAAAAGGAAAAGAAATGAACTAGGTAAATTGAACAAGGTAAAAACGAGTTATGTGTCAGCCGCTGGGAAGGCAGAGGTGAAGAGACAAAGGGGAATATTAGTATATAGAATTGCTGGGGGTGTTAAATGGAGTCACACCTGTGGCAGCATCTCGGACCACACGGGTGGCTAATTCTCTTTGCTCTCTCGGATCTTCTAACCTGGGTTTGACAAAGGATACGTTTATTTCTAATGATTTGTAAAGTCACCAAGAAAACTTACTGGCCTTTCTGCTAATACGTTACCTAAAAAAAATCAGTACAACAAGAAACTGATGATATGGGTTGACCTGGGAAAGGGAACTGGTGAAGGAGGCTGAGACAGGAAAGGTTGCTATATGCCCTACTAAACTCCTGCTTTTAAATCATAATGTTCTGCAATTAAAAAAAATTCAATATAAAATCTTTTAAAAACAAAAAATGTTTTAAGTCCATAAAGACTGGTGATGCCAAGTGTTGGCAAGGATGAGGAGCAACTGGGATCTACACTGCCTGGTGGGAATGTGTTACACAAAGCAGGAAAGCTGTCTGACAGTGCCGACCCAGGGCTGGATGCACACGTGCCAGGTGACCCCGCAATTTCACCCCTAAGTATAAACCTAACAAACGTGTGCACGTGTGCATAGACACCCATAAACACGGACCGCAGCTGTACACCAAAACACGAATGGGTCTCACCAACGTAATACCAAGCAAAAGAAATCACACTCTAAATACATACTGTGGGATTCCCATTTATATAAAGTTCAAAGTAGGCAAAACTACTCGACCATGTTAGAACGAAGGATGTTAGAACTTAGGTACCTCTGGGGTGAGTGTGAAAACTGGAATGCAATACAAGGGCAATTAGGATGTGATTTCTTTTTTTTTTTTTTAGATTGGCACCTGAGCTAATAACTGTTGCCAATCTTCTTCATTTTTTTTCCTGCTTTTTCGCCCCAAATCCTTCCTGTACATAGGTGCATATATTTCAGTTGTGGATCCTTCTAGTTGTGGCATGTGGGACACCACCTTAGTATGGCCTGATGAGTGGTGCCACGTCCGTGCCCAGGATTCGAACCGGTGAAACCCTGAGCCACTGAAGCAGAACATGTGAACCTAATCGCTCGGCCATGGGGCCGGCCCCTAGGATGTGATTTCTTGATCTGGGTGCCAGGCAAAGGTGTGTGGCTGCTTTGTGGAAGTTTACCAAGTTGTACACCTATGATTTGTCTACTTTTCTGTATGCACACCTCGACTTAAAAAAAAGTTAAAAAAAATCAGTATCGGTTGTAGCTGCAAATGACCAAAATTAAGGTTCCAGCCTCTCAGTTACAGTTTTCCTCTTGCAATTACAGGGCCTTCTGTCTATAATCAGTGCAGGTGTGACCGGGGATTCAGTCATTCTAAAGGTTAAAAGGGAAACACATCACTAGCAGTTCCTCCTCAAAGAATCTTACAACGCGAATACTTACCCCCTTCACTTGCTTCAGCCTGTTGTATTCATCGGCAGCAGCCTGTTATGAGAAACACAAAGGAATATGCTTAGCGGGGCATTTCCTCTTTCAAAAATAACATTCCTGATGTTGTATTTTGGAGCTAAAAATGCTAGTTGATGACAAAAATATAGGGAATTAAGAGAAAGTCTTAAAGCTCTTAAAAGTGTTGTGGTCACCAGGAGGGCCCGAAGGGACCCGGTAAAGAGACATTCACAGCAGTAAGCTATTTCCCACGTTCCATCCGTGAAGGCCAGAACCCGTCAAGGCCAGCACCCGTCGTTCCGCTGCCTCTCAGCTCCCCCCGTGCCAGGTCGTGCACCCGCTGACACCACAGTCTTGTCAGGCACAGCTCCGACCAGGGTAGTCTCATTAGAACTGGGCTGAACTCCCCATTAACTTCTCTACTAATCTAGTCTCCTACCCCTTCCATTCTCAGTGCCTGTCATTTGCAATCCTTTAAATCTAAGCATGCTGGTGCTTCCAGGTTTCTACCATGTTCTCCTTATGGCCGTACTCATGCACCCAGTCCCCTGCTGTCTGGGGAGCTCATAATGGTCACCTCCCAGTGAAGCCTGCCCTAAACTCTCTGGCCCCCCCGTGGACTCCATTCCTTCTGAGCTGTTAGTGACAGTGCTGCCGGCACTACTGTGAACACAGCACCAGTCACGTCGCCCAGCGGTTTAGATGCCAGTTTCTCTCCTACAACAGGAGCTCTTCGAGGGCAGAGACGGATTTATTTATGTTTCTAACCTCAGCATTTCCACATCATCAGGGACACAATCACGATCAACATACGTTCACTGAGTTGAGAAGGTTTATGATGACGCCACACAGAAGCCATGAGAGAAGACAGACTATATAGAAAGCAAATACTGCAAAACTGAAAAGCAGATCACCTCAATTAAAAATGGCAAAGCAGGGGGCCAGCCCTGTGGACAAGTGGTTAGGTTCATGCACTCACTTTGGTGGTCCGGGGTTTGCCGGTTCAGAATCCGGGTGCAGACCCGCACACCACTTGTTAGGCCATGCTGTGGCAGCATCCCACACAGAAGAACTAGAAGGACCTACAACTACAATATACAGGTGTGTGCTGGGGCTTTGGGGAGAAAAAAAAGGGGAGGGGGAATGGGCAACAGACGTCAGCTCAGGGCCAATTTTCCCCAGCAAAAAACAAAAACAAACAACTCAGCCTTTAAAAAAAAAATGGCAAAGGGTTTTAGTAAAATCAATATGAAGTGATGAAAAAAGTTTAATTACTAATATCTAAGACACAAGGCAGTCATTTTTCAGGCACAAAAAGTTAGTGAGCTGTGGGTCAAATGGGCCCTCAAGAACATAGCCAGCAGGAATGCAGCTGGCATAATCTTTCTGGGGGGCAGTTTTGCAACAAAACTTTAAATGTACATCATCTCTGACTCAGATACTTCACATTCTGGCTAGATAAGCAGCCAAGAGTACAGAGATAAGGAGGCTCCCAGGGTGTTACTGGGGCAGGTGTGCGTGTGTGTGCTGGGGGGAGACCACCTCAGAGTCACCCTCTATAAATGGAACTTCAAGTAAATTATGGCACAGCCATAGGAACGAAAATTGTGTAGCTATAAAAATATTCTTTCAGTAAGTAGATCTTTTCATTCATGTGAATTGAAAACAAACTATTGTTGAGTAAAAAAAGCAGGATATAAGCAGTGCCAGGAAGTACTGAAAAAGAAAACCCCCCACAATGATGGGGCTACAACATGGGAGGCAACTGAAAGCATTCCCAACAGTCAAAGCTGTAACAATTCGAGCAACAACATAAAGTGGTGTTGATTATACGCCACAGTATAAAACAGATACCATGAGTCCATACTGATGTAAAAGACGGACTAAATAAATAGATAAACACATGGCAGGAAGTGACAAATTTCCCATGCAGAAGAATTCCAAACAATCTGTGCAGGTCCAGTGCCTTTAAAGAGCTGGAGCATAACTCCCCACTCCTTAAGTGCCATCCATGCACAGCGACTGCCTTCCAAGGAGAGCAGCATGGAAAGAGGGATTAAGAAGAAAAGAGTAGGGGCTGGCCCGGTGGTGTAGCAGTTACGCTCGCGCACTCTGCTTCAGCAGCCTGGGGTTCGCAGGTTTGGATCCCGAGAGGAAACCTGCACACTGCTCATCAAGGCATGCTGTGGCAGCGTCCCACATACAGAAAAACAAAATAAAGGGAGAGTGGCACAGATGTTAGCTCAGGGCCAATCTTCCTCACCAATAAAAAAATTAAAAAAAATAAAAGAGTAACTTTACCTAGATAAATACTACCTCAACAGGTGATCGAGGGAAAAAAAACTATCATGGAGTAAAAGAGTAGGAAGGCTAAAAATAAAACACAAGATGATTCAATGTAGAAGACCGTGTGTGTCCAGTCTTGCATGGACGGGACAGCTTAACAACTAATATTTTGGTGACAACTAGGTGGCAGAATTTAAGGCAATTTATTTTCCTGTATGCAATTCTGTATTATCCCAATTTTTTATAGAAAGAATGAACTGTGTTTACAAATAGAAAAAGTAATATAGCTGTTTTCTTTTAAAGAGGAAGGGATGTCTGTACATAGACTATTGCTTTGGAATTGTTAATTACATCAGCACCCTTCAATTTGGAAAGACTTTCATCCAAGACTCAATTTCAATTATTCTTCAATGAAATTACAGTCTGATAATTACCAGCAAATTTGTATCGACATTAGCATAAAGGATACTGTATCTCCATAGAGTGGAGTAAGATTACACGTCATCGATAATCGTCAGGTGTGAATTTACCATGTACTCTGCGCTTTCTTCTCTGTAGTCGTCCAGTTCTTTATCCAGACGAGAGAGCTCTCTGTTGACCTCATCGAGCTCAGCTTGTAAGCTCTTGTACTCCTGCAGGCCAGTGTCAAAACTTCTCTTGTAGAGCTGTCTTTGTTGATCTGAAGTGATAGGTGGATATTCCCTAAAAATTGAGTGAGAAAATGACTCCTTACATATCCCCAGCAGACATAAAATCCAGTGTGTCCTCCTCAAAGATAACAAAGCTGGTGAAAAGTGAGAATGACATTCTCTTGTCTTCTTTTTGCTGCTGATGGGCACACGAGGGCGGGATGCACACAAGTTCTCTTAAGAACGATGACACTATATACATCACTGCTCATGTTTTTTTAAAAAAACTATGCCTCCATAATGTTTAGAAATAAAGTTGAAAACCACTTATGAAATTTAAGATTCAAGTCATAGGAACTCATTTATTCTGAACATACAACATCATATGGTAAAGGAAAACTCATGTTTAAGTCTTAAAACTGGAATTCTGGACACAAAGTATGTTTTTATCACTGCAGCGACAGAGCAGCTGACTGGCGGCTGGCTCTTCTGCTACCACCTACAGTTTTCAGACTGTTTGGGTATTTTTGGTCTTCATCTTGTTTTTCCTAAGTGGAAATAGCTATTTTCAGTCCTTTGATTATAATGGTAGACACTAAAATTCACTTGTATAAAAATGCATGCTCATTGTAAAAATAACCTGGCAATGCATTAAACTATGGGAAAAACCCTGAAATTCTGTCTCACTTGTATCTCTCAACATTCCAGCTACTCTTTCCATGTGAAGGTGACACTATTAACCCATAATCCACTGACAAAATACTCTGAAGTGTTTCACAGGACTCACGAACTTCACAGCAACACAGAACTCAAATTTTAGCTCTAAGTCAGTCTAACAGCTTCATTTGACAGAGGAGAGAACTTAAATGATTTGCTCAAAAGGGAAACAAGAATTCAGGATTCTGGAAAGTTTTCCTTTAAATCTCCCATGATACAAGTTAGGCAAACAGTTTACAGACAGATGCCTGAACTTGGCCAAAAACTCTCGGGGGAGGAGGAGAAGGCGAGGTAAGAGAACCAGCAGCGAGTACGGACTTTGAGCTCCATGTGCCACCCCCTCCCGCCTCCTCGAGAAGCAATATTGTGATGAACCACCATTCATGCCACAAATGTTCTGAGTTGTGTCCCGTTGCTCAGAAGACTTGCGCACAAGGAGGCTGCACGTCAGACATGAGTATAGTGGTAGTGATGGACTCACAATACCACCACCGTGGCTGAACACAGATCAACTCAGTTGTTTACAAAGCTGTTTGCCTAAGTCCTTTGGATTAAACTTTTAAAAGAATCTCTGGTCTCAACGTGAAAGCTTAACTGACAAGTGAACGCCCAAGGAGGGCCACAGCCCTGCTCTGGGGATTTGACCATCGGTAAACAAAGGTCCTCTACACTTGCATCTTATTTACAGCAAAGATCTTTCTCAGGTGACTGCTGGTAAAGTAAGGGCTCTGGTGAGGCTTATCGGCTACGTGGGGGACGGTGGATGTGTTTTTAAGACGTGGTGACAGCCAAACACATCCCTCCACATCACTCTTTATTATGAAAGCGTACTAACGGAAAAACCTAACAAAAACTGTCTCCAGTCCTGCCCGCTAAAAATGAAGTCATAGCACCCACCCCAGTTTAGGAGGAGCAGCTCCCAGACCTGGCTGGCTCACGCTAGGCGCTCCGGCAGGCAGGGCACGCATACCTGACCCAGTCCTCCTCCAGCTCGTCGCATGACTCGCCGCCGGTCGTGTAGTCGGTTTCGTAGTGGTCCTGCTCTGGTCTCTTTGACTTTCCGGCTCTTCCCTTTGTGGGCGCCCTCTTTGAAGGCGTCTCAAAGTTACCACTGCTGCTGTACCGAGGCTGCCTGACGTCGTCCACAGCTGAAGTCAGTGGAAGCTCCTGAACCACTTCAGGCACCCTAATAAAACAGAGACCGTTTCTCAGTGATCTGGGTACACCACAGCACCTGCCCAGGGCATTGCAATCAGAGGAGTGACATGAGCACGGAGGCGCCCACACGGAGATGTGTGCACCCGAGCGGTTTGCAGCACAACAGGGAGCAGATCCCTGCTTCCTGCGTTCAACTCGGCACCAGTGCAGATCCTCTGATGCACACGGGGCACTTTAAGGTTCCCGCAGAAGGGGAGTATGTGTAAGCCTTCTAAGTGAAATGGACCTAACATCTCACTTTAGGAAGTCTGGGCTGATCTGGAAGAGGTGCTGAGCGGCCCTGCGCCAGGGGCTAACCCCACAAAAGGCTGGCAGGAAAATAACGACCGCGAGTCTTTCCGACAGGTTCTTCCAGTTCCATGGAATGCTGTGTGGCGAGGAGGAACGCTCACACATACCTACCTTTCGAAGCTGACTCTCAGAGATAAGCTCTTTGTAATACTAGACTCCTACATAGCAAGTCTCTTTTCAAGATACAATCTTGAAAAACTAAAAAAACCAAAAAGTTTTAACCAAAAAACTAAAAAGCTTTATATCGTAATAGATTAAAGAGCCCATTAAGACTTCTTTTTAAAATTGCTATGTTAATCCTGAAGCCATGTAGAATGAATGGAATGGAAAAGAATTACACTTATTTTTCTAATGCAACTAATGAATATTGCATCAGATTTTTAAGTGCATATAACGTTTTTGCCACAAGCATGCAAACAAAGTCTAACGTGAACTAAAACACCGAAAGCTGTGTTGACTGTATACTCTGAGTAACAGGAATGCAAAGCTTATCCTTCCCCAGTAGCAGAGCTGGAGAAGGATGAGAAACGAAATGAAAGAACACAGAGAAAGCGCTGAGACCTCCCGAAGGCAGCCTCATATTCAAATCAACTATTAAAAACATCTGAAGGGGTCGGCCCGGTGGTGTAGTGGTTTAGTTTTCGCACTCTGCTTCAGCGGCCCGGTTCCTAGGTTCAGATCTACACAGCGCTCATCAAGCCGTGCTGTAGCAGCATCCAGTACAAAATAGAGGAAGATGGGCACAGAGGGTAGCTCAGGGCCCATCTTCCTCACCTTATTGCTTTCAACTTATAGGAGCCATATCTTGAGCTCTGACTACAAGGTTCACCATCTCGTAGATGATGCAGAAGTGCTTGATGCTCAGTGTTGTCAAAGTCTTAGATTTTAATCACACTTGTTAATTTCCTGTACACTCCTAAAGCTTTAGGATGTGCATGTAGTTTGGGGGCGGTGGTATTTATTTCTTCTTTCTAAATTTATTCAGGTCAACGTGGCACAGGGTGCTGTTAATGCTGCTTCTAAAAAAGGGAGACCGTGACCTTCTCCCTGAGTCAATGATTAGCAAGTTCCTAGACACTCTGCCCAAACCGCGCGGTCCTATGCTTCTTGCCCTGAGGTGGCAAACAAACCTTCAGAATGCAGGGGGTTCATGGGACGGGCGCAGAGGGGAAAGACACGGCCCACCCTTGTGTTTCAGACTGATGCTAGAAATCGTCCCCCGCAGTTTCCTGCCTCCCATCTTCCTGCACCTTTGAGACACTGGACGGTAACAGACCTGACACACCATGAAAGTGAAACCAACATGCCTGGGAAGGGGAGCATGCACAAACCTGAGTGTGGGAATATGCGTGCTCCCAATCATTTTCAAACCTACTTTCAGCTACAAGTCCTATTAGGTCAAAATCCGCCCACCCCACAAGAGGCAACCAGCGTCTATCTCCTCAGTCTCTGACTCCAGCTCCCAGGTCCGGAAGGTCCAGGCCCTCTTGTAGCTTTTGAATTTCTTCCATTTTGTTCACTGGTTTTACCCTCTGCCACTCCTGTCTCGCCCTGACTCTGAGGGCAGTAACTGTGGGCTTTCCTCGGCCCCCATCCGACAGCATCCTCCATGAGAACATGGACGGGGCACCCCAGGACACCCGGCTCACTGCCGTGCACACGGCAGGTGTTCAATGTAATTCCTGAATTGAAAACACATTCACAACAATCCTCTTTTCCCACGACACCCAGTATTGGTGAGGGAAGAGAAACAATGTTTGACCAACATCAGGGTCTGACCGTCAGAATGATGGCCACTACGTGTGTGGCATTTCAGAACTGCCACCATTACTTGGGGGGAACAGCCAAGCCTTGCCAACCATAGAATTCCATCTTCCTGGTCTCGGGGATGACAATGACCCAAAAAGGGCCAATCAGAATCTTTCCAATAGATCTGATATGTAAGCTTTGAGAAAGGAAATTCTACTTTCTGAACCCTGGGCTGGAAGATGAGCACAGCGTGGGAAACGTGGACGACCACCCTGCTATAGCAGAAGCTCTACTGAGAAGAAACCCAGTGCAGCAATAAGAGTCCTGATATGGTCTGAGCCCCTGGATCACGCCACACCTGAAGTCAGGCCATCCCTGGGCCTTATGTGAACCAGTGAATTCCTGTGATTTGTGTAACAGTTCCAACACGTTATCTTACAGCCTATTTACTGGAACTGAACAATAGTCTCATTTGGCACGCTAAGGTGCCAGCCAACATTCAGCTTCCTTGATTTACAAAGGTTAATTCACCCTGGGTGTAGACAGGATAGTAGAGAGTGCACCTGATAGGGCTTCCTACGTTCACTTAGAAGGGGTGGAGAAGCAACCATCTTTAGCTAAATTCTCCCGTCTCCTAATCCAGGATGAATTCTGTCTGTCTTGAAATTCTAAGGTATAGGACACTGTGATGAGCAAAGGAGGCAGACATGAGAGTAATTACCATACGATTCCATTTACAACACCTCCAATAAGAAGCTAAACTAACAGATGCTGACAGGCATCATCACAGTCATGGGGGATGTGGGGACCAACAGAAAAAGGGCAGAAGAGGACCTCTGGGCAGCATGAATGTCTCTCTCGGTTGGAGGTGGTTACTCGGTGTTCACAGATGTGAAAACTCATTGAGCTGTAGACTCAAGATTAGTGCTTGTTATTGAAGGGATGTTACGCTTTGGGGGAAAATCCTAGTCCTGAGGTCCCTCCTGTTTAACGTGGCCCTCAGACACAACGCTCCCCTTCTAATTCCTCTCTATCCACTGCAATACAAGGAGGAGAGGTGCTCGTGGGCCACGGGGCTCGAGGAAAGCCAGGCTACAATTAGTGGGCATCCCGCCCGGTCCAGCTGGATGTACTCTGAACCCCACAGCACTCGGTCCCCTGCTGCACATAACGTGACAATTTCTACTATACCCTGGAGTCCACCAGCCTGCATGCGTCAGGTGCCATGGGAGATACTGTCGCATTCGTATCCCTCAGCACCACCCCATCCTCCCCTTCTTCTGGTTCTAAAACTGAGCACCACACGTGCGTTTTCCAGACTTCCCACGTTCAGGAGTGCAGGTGGGGAGTAGAAACTGGGACAACCCGTATGGAGGACAATTTGACCACAGCTACCAAAATGAAACACAAAACGAAACATCTATCAAAATTTCCTTCAGCCCAGCAAGTCTCCTGTTAGCATATTTCCTCCAGATAGATTCACATGTGTGCAAAGTGACACGTTTATTCCCTGTGGCGGTTGGTAGTAACAGAACATTGGGGAAAAGTGTGCATCAACCTGGGACTAACGAAGTAAGTTTACAGTTTACCCACTGGACAGAAACAAAAAGTCTGTTTCCAAATTCCATTCCAGGGTAATACTAAAACCTACTATCCTCAAACCGATTCCACAACTAACTCAGCCGCTGGCGCCATCCTATGGGTCCCAGGCGCCCACACTGCTGTGCACACAGAGTGGCTCTCTGCATAACCAGGCCCACTAAATGGAGGCGGGGGATCGAGACAGAACTTTGAAGAAAGAAGTTTTTCAGCAGATACACCTTTGACTTAGAACAATCAAACCTGCCAAAGGGAAGTCTATTTTTTTGGTCTACAAAGGAATTTGGAGTTCCAGAATTATACACAGGAACACTAGCTTATCATTCGTAGGCAAAAATCACATGCAATCCTTAACATTCTCTCCAACGTGCTTCTCTCACTAGTCATCAGGCTGAAGTAGAGCTCGCGTTAGGTTAAATTAACCCTCACTGGGGATCCACTTCAGTAACTGTAATGGCACCTCCTCTGGGCCAGAAACTCCCAGTGAGGCGTTTACACAGCATCTAAAACAAAACCTAGAGGCTTTTTCAGTTTCACGCCCCCAGATGTATGCACAGCAAATGAGATCTCAAGAGTTTCTGGATTCAAATGAAGTCTTCAAGTCTAATAAAAACGTGTGTGGGTAGGGGTTGATCAGTGAGTGATTTCCCCCTTCTACTGATGAGACCTAATAATTAGAGTAAAAGGAAAGACTGAGAACCACACGCAGCTCTGTGCTCAGTCAGTAACGTCATCCCTTCACCTGAACTTCAACACGAGACAGAGGACAGCGCCACCTTCCTGGAGCGAAGGGACCCGCCCTTTCTCTATTCGGTCAGCAGAGAACAGCAGCACTCGAAGGGGAAGAGGACCCCGCCCTCCCCATCTTCCAAGTAGCCCAGGCCTCCACCTGCAAGACAAAGGCCAGTCTCCAGCCTGCGTGCAAGGCGCACGGCACAAAACAGCAACCGATGTGTAAACGTGCAAATATTCCTATCTCAGACTCATTCTGTCAGAAGAGGAAGGTGCTACTTACGGGGTCGATTTATAGGAAGACTCTGGGTACGAGCGCTTGTCGTTGACTTTCCCGTTGGAGGAGTAGGCCGCGGGGCTGTCCACTCGCTCCATGTAGTCAGAAGGGGGAGGAGGCATGTCCTGGGAGCCTGCAGACACGTTCTTAACCTGAAGAAACAGCCCGAGACAGACAGTCGTTATTTAGCCTGTCATTCAAAGGACGAAGAAATGGAAGAAACACATCACATAAAAATTATCTAACATTTCTTGGGCTTATTAACTACTATTAACCTGTAATGATTGTCCTGTTACTACTATCAGTGTTAACAGTCAATCAGTATTTTTACAAACACAAAAATGGTGCTGTCAGTTTAACAATCCAGAGTGAGTTACAAGGAGGAAAACATCCCGGTTACCTGGTTCTCATCCTGATGGGACGGGATGGAGCAACATCCATGGTAACTGCTCCACCCCTCGGTAGGAAGACTCATCTCGCCTCACCTGGGCTCGGTAACAAATTCTAAGGTAGCGCTCATGCTGCTGTGAGGGCGCCACACTTGGAAAACCACTAATCTAGGACAACGGACGCTGGATCTCCTCACTCCATTCACCCTAAATATGGACTGTTACAACCACAGAGGAATTTAAGGAACTCAGACTGATTTCTGCTGTAATTCTTTAATGAGAGCTGCGTTTTTCTAACGGCTCCACCGTCAACAGCTGACACAACCGTCACATCATGGACTCTACTTTTTCTTCTCATTCCATCCTGATGCAGAAGAAATAATACGCCTTAGAGACTGTGCCTTGTTAACATGAAAGCGTTCCCCCAGAACCTTTTCGAGAAAAATGTAAAGAGAAGCACAGCCAGTGAGATTTCCCACACAGTCTGTCAGATTTCATGCGGTAGATCCAACACTCTTTAAATTTCTCCTAAACATCTTTACATCATTACGCATTACTCTCCAATTGATAGATAAAAAAAATAACTGCCA
Source organism: Equus quagga (assembly GCF_021613505.1). NCBI lineage: Eukaryota > Metazoa > Chordata > Mammalia > Perissodactyla > Equidae > Equus > Equus quagga. Next base: position 134,321,519 of record NC_060273.1, read on the forward strand.
AACTCAGATACATCATGGAGTTATTTCAAAGTAAAGGAACAGAATTGAGGTGCAGTAGGGGCTGGCCCCCTGGCCGAGTGGTTAAGTTCGCGCGCTCTACTGCAGGGGGCCCAGTGTTTTGTTGGTTCGAATCCTGGGCGCGGACATGGCACTGCTCATCAGACCACGCTGAGGCAGCGTCCCACATGCCACAACTAGAAGGACCCACAACGAAGAATATACAACTGTGTACCGGGGGGCTTGGGGAGAAAAAGGAAAAAATAAAATCTTTAAAAAAAAAATTATTAAGGTGCAGGAAAAAATTAACAATAACTCCACAAATTATTTCTGTGAAAAAGAGCAACTTTTCTTTCAACAGTAGGGAGGGTGGGCCTGCTTCACTTAGTGATGAGAACAGTGGCATCAGACCCCCTGGGCCCTCTCCAGGTCCGCCGACGACCAGTTCGAGAAACCCCAGTCTCTCATGGGCAAGAAGTGGGCAAACTACGAACTTCATGAAGTTGTTCTGACAATTAAATGAGATGCCCAGGGTCACATTTAGCTCAGTGGCTCTATGAACACAGGAGGCTCAGAAGAAGCTGGATTCTGGAATCAAAGCCACTAGATCTAAACAAAGAATTTTTACAAGTATTGAAGGTGACAGCAGACTCCTAACTGGGTTACTTTGCTGTTATAAACCCTTGATTAGGTTCAGCACCCAGGCAGTGCATTTCCCTGGAACACACACACTTCTGAAGAGGAAGGCACAACATCTACTTAGCCGTCAATTTCCTGGTATCCTGTTTTCCGTTAAGCATTAAACGTGCCTGCTCCCTTCCTATCACCACAGTACCACATTCCAGAACGTATTTATGCACCCACCTCTTGAAGTACGTAGAGGCCTTCTTGATTGTTTCGTGTTCCTGTGAGTCAGAAAGGAATGGAATGGTTTCCTGCTGAGTGGGGTTTGGCAGCAGCTGGGGAAGCAGTGGGTGGGCTGCAGGAGTGTGCTGAGGTTCCCCACTGGGGCCGGGTGGGGCCACTCTGGGCTCCCACTGAATTCCTCAGACTTGACCCCATCACTAAGCTTCATAGGAAAATGCTCGCTGAGCCAAAGCCCTATTCTTATTCAGACTTCATCAGAGTTTAAAAGACTTCCTTTCATAAAAACCCACTTAACTCTCCTCCAGACTTTCTCCTCTTGGCACCATTAGCAGAAGTTCCTACTGACTCTGGCAAACTGGGAACCAAAACCCTACAAAACAGGTGTCTGGGTGTCCTTGTAGAGACTCCTTACTGCTGTAATGGAATGTCCTGTTCCCTGTCGTTCCAGCTAATCCTTAATAAGGCTTCAGGAGTCTTGACTCAGTACCAAGTAGTGGTTGTGCCACCCTCTGCTGGAGGCCCCACAGGTCCCTGCTGGGCGAGGCCCCTGTCTGTCCGCCTCTCTCCCCAGCACCTGTGCACACAGGCCTCCCACTGGAGCTCGGCGGTCAGCTGTTCAGGCACATACAAGGGCTTGCTCCCACGCCTCGACCGTCTGTGGGCAGTGCACTGATCTTAAGGCCTCCACTGTCTGCCCACTTACAGCGCCAAACGCTGGACTGGTAGATCACTTAGGCACAACCCTCCAGGTAAACACTGTGACTTCCTTTCCAGATGAGGAAGCTATGGCTCAGGGAGCTGGACAGGTCCTTTCCCAAGGACCTACACCCGTCAGTGGTAACGTGGGATTTAAGGACAGGGCTCAGGGGAAAGCCTGGCCCTGGGCCATCTCCTCCTTTCCTCTTTGGGTCCCAACAGCCCAGCACAGTATCCGGCACAAACCACGAGCCCAGAGCGTGCTGCATCAAGGTGCCCTCACTGACCACTGTTCCACTTCTGCGTCTTGTGTATCCAAACACCTCGTCAAAGGAGCAGATCTGACCTTCATCTCTCAGGGCTGGCGGAAGCGGACTAGCCTGACCACTAACTCCACCTGCCAGCACACGTCTTTCAGGACTTAAATGTTTTTTTACACACATGCACAATGAATTCCAAGGCAGAGCTTGCTTTGGCGGAACATACACTAAAATTGGAACAATCCAGAGATTAATTATTAGCATGGCGCCTGCACAAGGATGGCATGCAAATGTGACTTGTTCCATATTTTAAAAAAAATCCCCAGGGGCTGGCCCCGTGGCTGAGTGGTTAAGTCTGTGCGCTCCGCTGCAGGCGGCCCAGTGTTTCGTTGGTTCGAATCCTGGGCACGGACATGGCACTGCTCATCAAACCACGCTGAGGCAGCATCCCACATGCTACAACTAGAAGGACCCACAACGAAGAATATACAACTATGTACTGGGGGGCTTTGGGGAGAAAAAGGAAAAAATAAAATCTTTAAAAAAAAAAAAAAAAAATCCCCAGCCGGACTCAAAGATGAACAAGAAGCAGCCTGTGCAAGACATGGAGGCAATCCAAGTGCCCACTGACTGATGACTGGACAAACATGTGGCATACATATACACAATGGAATACTACTCAGCCATAAAAAAAGACAAACTCATCCCATTTGCAAAAACATGGAAGGACCTGGAGGGAATTATGCTAAGCGAAATAAGCCAGACTGAGAAAGACAAACACCAGATGATCTCACTCATATGTGGAATATGAACAAACCCACCGACAAAGAAAACAGTTCAGTGGTTACCAGGGGCAGGGGGGTGGGGGAGGCACAGGGGGTGAAGGGGAGCACCTAGATGGTGACAGTCAAGAAATAACGTACAACTGAAATCTCACATTGATGTAAACTAATATGAACTCAAAAAAAAGGCAGCAGCCTTTGTCCTTAAAAGGAGCTTAGGAGTCTAGGGGCAGAGGCAAAAAGATCTGTAAAACAAGGAGGAGTAAGGTCATTTTTTTTTTTTCTTTTCTATGCTTCACCTTCCCTGAAAGAAGCTAAAATAGCACTTTTTCTCAGGGTACCAATGCAAAGTGAGTGGAGACCTGCTGCTCTCAGGACAGCAGGAGGAGGGGCCAGCGGGGGACACCCAGCATCAGTCATTCACAGAGGAGGGGCATGGGGGGAGGCCTGGAATCAGTCATTCATAGAGGAGGGCCCTGGTGGTGGTGGGGGGGGACGACCCAGCATCAGTCATTCACACGAGGAGGGCCTGGCGGGGGGACCTGGCATCAGTCATTCATAGAGGGTTCAGCGGGGGGACCTGGCATCAGTCATTCATACAAGGAGGGGCCAGTGGGGGGACCCGGCATCAATCATTCATAGAGGAGGGGCCGGCGGGGGGATCCGGCATCAGTCATTCATATAAGGAATGGTCCTCAGCCTGAGCCTCCTGGTACCAGAAAGGGGATTTCAGCTTCACTGTTATTCCTGACAGGATCCCCAGCCCACAAAAACTCAGCGGCCTAGCTAAAGCTCTTTAGACCATAAAAAACCCCACCATTTTAGTAACTATAGTAAATTTTTAAAGATTTAGAACCTGAGAAAAACTTAGCTTAATTCTCAACAGCAAACAGCGAGCAATTTTTCTCAAACAACTGGAGAATAGCCCTAAGAAATTCGGGGCAGAAAGAGTGAAAACACAAATCAAGGCAGATTAGTCACCTGGTAAGTCCTGAGGGGCGAGAGCAGGCCGAGAGGAGGGGCGAGAGCAGGCCGAGAGG
>NC_060273.1:134325170-134337483 GCF_021613505.1 Equus quagga
GAGGGGCGAGAGCAGGCCGAGAGGAGGGGCGAGAGCAGGCCGAGAGGCGGTCATTCCCGCAACGGAAACTGCTGCTGTGAAGCAGGGAGCCTCGGGCTGGGGGCTGAGCAGGGCTCCCCTTGATGTGGATTAAGGCTGCCCCAGCCAGAGACGCCCAAGGTGACCTGGCCTACATGCCAAACTATATGACCCAGTGGATTTTTTTTATGGTATGAATTAGGACTGCCCCAGGGAGAGAAGCCCAGGGCATCCTCACCTGCGTGCCGATCTATATGGCCAGATTCGTATCTAAAGTTATATGACCGCACAATAACCAGACCCCATCTGCACTGAAATCATTTAATGACTTTTTACATCATCTTTTCTTTTTCCAGTAAAAATAAGTCACGTACCCATGCCTTATAAAATTAGCCCTAACCCTCAACTCGGGGCAGCAGCAGGAGCTCTGACTGCCCATGGGTCCTGTCCCCATGCCAGCAGGGGCAGCAGCAGGAGCTCTGACCGCCCGTGGGTCCTGTCCCCACGCACCAGCTCTGCCTGCCCATGGGTCCTGTCCCCATGCCAGCGGGGGCAGCAGCAGAAGCTCTGACTGCCCATGGGTCCTGTCCCCATGCTATTCCACACTATTCTCTAAATAAAAGAGCACTACCGCCAGATCTTAAGAGTCTAAGAAATCTTTCTTTCGACTCCTCAGCTCACCGACCCCGCATCACCCTCAGCCTTCCGTGCGGAGGGGACCCCGTGAGGGGAGGCCCTGCTGGCCCAGAAATCCACGTCCCGGGTCCACCGGCCTCTCCTAACTGGGAGCTGCGTGAGGAGCCACCTCCACGCCAGGGGCAGACGTCATAGAAGGAAAGACCCGAGACTGCAGATGGAAAGACAGCTGTGCTGAGAAAAATACACTTAGCCAAACCAAAGAATGGCTGGGACTCACTCCTGAGAGTAAGCTCAAGAAGGACAACACTCAGACCGGGTTTAAGGAATATGAATGATCCATTCAGGGCGAGACACAGGAACTGCTCCTAAGATCCGTACTCCAGCTGGGAAAGAACTGAAGTGCTTCTGAAACGTCAAAATGAGAGAAACCCAAGTGAAACCCTTTCAAAAGATTTTCACAAGAGGTAATCATGATGAGGACAAACTTCGATTCAAAATTTAATTATACTCATTAGAAGTGTTCTGGTTATGTCACTTGTGAAAAGAATCTTCGTAACAAATAACACCCAACACTCCTGGGAGAATCAGTGCAAACACCCCAGTTCCTGGGGCCAAACGGAAGACAGCAAAGAGCAGCTCTCTGGCAAACCCTCTGGCCTTCCTCTCCGGGGACCAGGAGGGGTCCACACAATCGTATGCGAGCGCCCCTGGCACCTGAGCAGCCTCCCCACCTGGCTGGGTAAGTCAGAGATGGAATGGAAAGGTCAAGAACCATTTAGCTCACTTTGAAAGAAAACCTTCTCTCCCCCAAAACAACGTCTGCGGAGAACACCTCCCTCCACGCGAATCTACTTCATGCGTCATCTGGATTAGTACGAGCCAAAAAGCCCATGATGGCCACTCCCCATTTTCCTTTTTGGCCTGCTCCTGATGGGGATTTTTAGGCTGCTTAATTTTAAAACAGTTTATGATGAGGATTTTTAGGCTGGTTACTTTTCAAACTACAGATAAGAAGCAGGCTCCAAAGAGTGGAGTTTGTTTGCCCTTTGATCAGAGACAATTGCATTTGTAAAGGAAATCTTCATGCCTCCCTCTCTGGAATTTGTTTGCCCCTTGTTGGGAAAACATTTACATTTCTAAGGGAAACCTCTATCTGTGAAGATGCCTCCCTCTCTGAGCCAGGAGGAAGGGGGGATGGCCTTATCTTTGAAGACTGTTTGGCAACCTCATGTAACTGACCCCCCACCCCAAAATCCTCCTTTGTCTTTAGCCGAGGATAATATTTGAGCAGTGACTTCTGCCATTTACTCAATCCGGTTTGATTTGTGGGACCACCAAATGGCCAGACCAAACGGGCACCAATAAAGAGATAACTCACACACCTATGCCTTAAATATTGGCCCCAACCCTCAGTTCGGGGCAGCAGCAGGAGCTCTGACTGCCCGTGGGTCCTGTCCCCACGCACGAGCTCTGCCTGCCCATGGGCTCTGTCCCCATGCCAGCAGCAGCAGCAGCGGCAGCAGCAGGAGCTCTGACTGCCCGTGGGTCCTGTCCCCATGCTATTCCACACTATTCTCTAAATAAAAGAGCACTACTGCCAGATCTTGAGAGTCTAAGAAATCTTTCTTTCGACTCCTCGGCTCACCGATCCCGCATCACTCCCTTCCCAGTTCACACAACACGGGAGAGTCAGGCGAGACCAGCATCCAGAGGGGTTGCAGCCTGACGGAAGTCATCCTCCTCCAAGAAGGACAGGGGGTCATCTGTGGCGTTTCCATCACGTGCCAGGCAAAACCTGACCTTGTCTGTTCCTCACCGCGGCCCAGCGAGACCTGATTATCTGTGTTTTCAGACAAGGTTACTGAGTCTCTAAGGTTAAATTAAATTGTTCAAGGTCCCACAGGAGGCGCCGAGGCAGAGGAAGATTTGAACTCTGGTGCACCTGACCCCAAAGCCCAACTCTTTCTGGTACAGAAATTTAAATACAGAAATTTAAATTTAAATACAGTGATTTAAATACAGCTCCAGGTAGCCACATTGTCTGGATACCAACCATTCCCTGTAACAAAGGGACCATTCTCACCGCCTAACTCATCGTTGTCACACCCTAGTGATCTGTCCGGAAGAGTTTTATTGCTGGTTGGGGTTGGAGTAACGTTGTCAGAGCAGCTTCTGACACAGAATTGCTAGCACTAGGAGCTGCAGTCCCCAGATGCTGCCGTCTAGGTCAGAGTGTAGGACCCGCTCCGAGGGAAACCAGGGCTTTTCCTGCTAGTCATCAGGGTGGAGGAAGACATCAGATATCAGAGAAACGAGCACCTTCGTCTCAGCGCCACCTGAGGCCGCGTGCCCCCACCCCTCCACAGGTTCTGAGAACAGTCAGTGGTCCAGCTCGTTTTTCCCGTTTTCTGACATTTTACACCCACAGACGCTCTCCCAACAAGAGCCTCAATGCTGCGCCTGGAGAGTTCCCTCAGACCTTTCTCCGCCTTTGGTGGCTGGAAGGCAGGCACTCCCAGACATAGCAATCCTACCAGTGAAGAGATCGTGGACCAGGTTTGAGGAGGTCTGACTAATGATGTCGATCGGATGCACTGAGGACTCAGCAGGCACAATGTCCCCCACCCAGAGGGAAATACTGACATACAGCAGCAAAGATGAAGCTCTGAGTCCACAGTTGTTCCAGCTCTGCGTGTGCGTGTGTGTGTGTGTGCGCGCGCGTAGAAACCTCACACTCGGTGAGTGACCGCATTCACGGCCCTCTGGCTCTAGAAGTGGAAACCCTTGTGCAGACTGTGTGGTAATCCTCCTGCACCTTGCGCCAGCAGCCCGAACAGGAGAGCACAGGGCACAGCGCCTCAATCCCAGAGCCTGGTGGGTCACCCCACCTGGGGCTCCAGATCCCCTTCAGTCTACTGCGCCCCCTGCACAGCGGTCTCCTTTTCTAAGTTGGCTGTGCCCTGGAAAAGGCTATATGCACATGACAAACAAAGGGCAAGCAATAGGATACTGGTGTATATGAGGAAGCCATTTCATGTAAACCCAATTTAGCCTAACCTTGTTTTTTTCCCAATAGGGTCTGCCATGGCCATTGAGCACACATTGTATGTCTGCTTTAAGCATTTGCTATGTCCCAAAGACAAGAACAAATGCCCTTAAAAGAAAGATGCAACTTCCCCGACATGGGCATCTCCTTAAGCATGAGCATCTCTCTCTGGGCTAGGAATTGATTGCTGTGCTGACCCTGTGAGCCCCTCAGCTCGAGACAGCAGACCTGCCACCTGCTGTGTGAATAGCTGTGCTGTGCCGGCTAGGCAATCTCATGACTGTGGTAAAAGGGACCTTCCTATCACATGTGATGTAGGCTCTTTGCTCTAAGATGGTATATAATCACTCTGTACACCCCACTCCTTTGGTGCCCTTCTTTCCTTGGGGAAGGAAGGCCCCGAGCTAAGCTAGTCCTGGGACCTGGCTCATAATAAACTCACCTCAATGTTCATTTCTAGATTGGTTAAGGGTTATTTTCGTCAGCACACGCCTTAACCCAATCGCTCGCTGGGCCCACACTGTTCCAGCGGCAGCTATGGCGGCAGCCCAGCTCCACAGAAAAGTGGTTCTCCACGTGTGGATCCCAGACCAGCAGGATCAACACTGCCTGGGAATGTGTTAGGAATGCACATTTTCAGGCCCCATTCCAGACCCACTGAATGAGAAACCTGGGGAGGGCCCAGCAAGCTGTTAGCCAGTCCTGCATGATGCGGGGTCAGTGAGCCGAGGAGTCGAAAGAAAGATTTCTTAGACTCTCAAGATCTGGCAGTAGTGCTCTTTTATTTAGAGAATAGTGTGGAATAGCATGGGGACAGGACCCATGGGCAGGCAGAGCTTCTGCTGCTGCCCCCGCTGGCATGGGGACAGGACCCATGGGCAGGCAGAGCTGGTGTGTGGGGACAGGACCCACGGGCAGTCAGAGCTCCTGCTGCTGCCGCATGGGGACAGGACCCATGGGCAGTCAGAGCTGGTGCGTGGGGACAGGACCCACGGGCAGTCAGAGCTCCTGCTGCTGCCCCCGCTGGCATGGGGACAGGTCCCATGGGCAGGCAGAGCTAGTGTGTGGGGACAAGACCCACAGGTAGTCAGAGCTCCTGCTGCTGCCCCGAGTTGAGGGTTAGGGCTAATTTTTATAAGGCATGGGTACGTGACTTATTTTTACTGGAGAAAAGAAAAGATGATGTAAAAAGTCATTAAATGATTTCAGTGCAGATGGGGTCTGGTTATTGTGCGGTCATATAACTTTAGATACGAATCTGGCCATATAGATCGGCATGCAGGTGAGGATGCCCCGGGCTTCTCTCCCTGGGGCAGTCCTAATTCATACCATAAAAAAAGTCCACTGGGTCATATAGTTTGGCATGTAGGCCAGGTCACCTTGGGCTTCTCTAGCTGGGGCAGCCTTAATCCACATCACTGCAGGGGTTCCGATACTTGCTGAGGTCTGAGAACCACGGAGAGGACACAGCTTTCCTCCACGTCACAGACACCTGCCCGTTTAGACCACTATGCCTACGGTCAACTTAGATCATTCTATTCAGTGCTGGAAATCTAGGAATCCCACAAAGGCACTCAGCAGCTCCAGCACCCATTCCACCTCCTTCCTCGCCTTCTGTCACAACTCTCCGGACCGGCTCTCTAGGACGCCCGGGCCCGTCCACCCACCTGCTTCACACACAGTGGTGCCGGGACAGACGGGGTCTTCCGAACTCCACGCTGGTGGGTTCCAAAGTCAGTAGATGGACAGGGCACTTCCACTTTTGTTCCATTTTGTCCATTTGTTATCTGAGGCCACAGACAACAGCGAAATCTTTCCCAGGGTGACAGCCTACTGTACCAAAAGTCGGTGGCCCACAGGACTGTTTCTGCATTGAAGAATGCTTGTCCTGGTTGAAAATAAAAAAGCTATTCAAGCTTGTTCAGATGTCTGACGCTGACTGCCACCACTGCCCTGTGTCAGTCACCTGCCCACATCCCTGTCACTCCCTCCTGTGTGCAGGGAGATGATACGCAGAGTCTGCCCACACCCTTCAGAAAAGCACCTGTTCTTGCCGTACCTTGTAGCAAGCTTACAAGTAAGAGGAAGATTAAGTTATACTGCACCAACACTGAATGTATTTATACTCTCATCAGGGCAAATGTGCAAATGCTAACAACTACTGCTCTAGCCGAAACTTACTGGGCGTTAATAAATTATGCACTGGCCCTGGCCTAAACTCTTCAACCCGTTACAGCATCAGCATATCTGTAGACGGACCTTTAATTTCTCTATTTACACACAAGAAACCTATTAAATGAACAGACAAAACCACCTTGGAGTCCAAGGAAACCAAATGCTTCCCAAGGCCGACCCCAAAGCACAGGGTCCAAGCTGTGCAGTCGGGGACCTCGCCCCTCTCCATGCCCCGCGCTCACCTTCTCCAGCTCCTGCCTTGACAGGTGGATGCTGGGAATGACGCTACATGAACGCTGCATCACAACGTCAAAGCCTGAGAAACTTCTAGAGATAAAACTACCTAGATAACAAACAGCTTTTTGTCCTACTTAAAAACAGGATCCTGGGGCCGGTGGCCGAGTGGCTAAGTTCGCGCGCTCTGCTTTGGTGGCCCAGGGTTTCACCAGTTTGGATCCTGGGCACGGACATGGCACTGCTCATCAGGCCATGCTGAGGTGGCATCCCACATGCCACAACCAGAGGGACCCGCAACTACAATACACAACTATGTACTGGGGGGATTTGGGGAGAAAAAGAAAAAATAAAATCTTAAAAAAAAAAAAACAAAAACAGGATCCTGTTTAACAAATTTAATTTCATTTATTTCTTGGTAACAATGGAGAAATGAGTTTATGGCATGTTCTTTCCTGAGTCTATTCCTACTCCTGATATAAACCACGTGATGAGGCACAACGAGAAAAGGTGCAGACAGGAGATTCACAGAAACCACCCGTTGAGAACGGGTGGCTGATGTGCAGGTGGACAGGCACTTTCCACATACGTCATCTCATCTCAGTCTGCTAGTTTTACTCAGTGCTATTTTCCCCAATTCTACTGGCAAAGAAAATTGAGGCTCAGAGGAAAAAACGCACCAAAAACCACAAATTCTAAGACAAATATAATCCTTGTGGGGCTGTGTAGCTCTCTGCAAACCTCGGCTTCTCCTTGAGGCCCCGCCCTGGAAGGTTGCAGTGGGGACGATGATAATGCATACAGTGGCGGCCTAGAAGGGCCACTCAGAAAACGGTGCTTCCTGCCTTTCTTTCTTTTATTGTGATTTTTTTTAGCCTTGCTGCCAAAATTACTAAACCATGAAGCCCAATCCCAGGTCGGCCTGACCAGCTCAATGAAAAGAGTCCTGAGAAATCAGAGCCACACTCTCTGGTCCCGATTTGTCAGTCACACGGGGCCACAGCCAGGTGAGCACGTGTCCACCCGGCTGGCCTTCAGCTTCCATGTCAGTTCAGTGAGGTGACGGGAGGGCCTCCCCCTGGGGTCCCATACCAGTCCCAGACTCTGCTTTCTTTTACTTTACCAAAGCCAAATCAACATGTATTTGCAGGAGCTCCTGAAACGGAGGTTCTTAACTGCCAGTCACTGTTTCACCAGAAAACAGCAGGTATCAATAAAAACCAATCTCAGGCATGTTGCACAATCAGCTCTCAATGTTTACCGTAGGCGTGGGCTTTTCTAAAGGCAGGTCCCAGTTCTAAGTATTTACTCTAGAGAGAATGAGTATGTATATCTTGATATTTTTATTTATGACTTTCTGAAAATCCAGGTGGGTAAGGAAGATCTGAATGCAAAGATTAACATGAAATACTCATCTTCATGGATGAATGGGCGCTGGTCCCTCCAACCTCAGCTCTGGCTCCCATGGCCGAACGGGCCCAGCACCAGCATGCTCAGTGTGCCTGCAGGACACAGCTCCTCTGACGACGGTCGCCTGCCTTGTAAGAGGTCCAGCTAGTGCAGGGGCAGAAAGAGACCGGAGCAGCACGGTGCCCTCCATGGGAGGCGCCAGCAGAGGCCTGGGGGCCTGGGTGAGACCATCTGAAGCTGCTCAGAAACTCATCCTAAGCTATTCAAATTGCACTTTCAATTTAAACCCGGTCAGGTGACCACAGACATCAAAAACAAGTGGGCAATTACAATTAATTCATGTGTACATATTGTCTGCAGGGCACCCTCTCTCCAGACACCCTCTCCCCGTGCCACTCGTACCTGTGGGGACTGCCATGTGCCCTATTATGTGAGGAGGGCCCTGCCCCTGGGTCACCTGCCCCAAGCTGACTCAGTCCAGGCCCCTCCCCAGGCCGCTCTTCGATGAAGCACTAATAGCTTTCTGCCCGTCTTCTCGGAGAGAAAGTGAAGCCGACCCAGGCAGAGAGAAGTCAAGATGAGAAAGCAAATCCTAACGGCCTGGAAGTCCCCAATTTCAGCTGTTCCTCATCTACACCACTCCCGTGTCCTCTGTGGCTAAGTTGTGTCAACTCTTTCTAGGGTTTCACGAGTCATTATCAAAATTCTTACAAAATAATTTCCTCTTTTCACCTGTGCTAAGTTCTGTTTCTGTCAACCGTAACCAGGAGAACTCTAATTCATGGAACATCTAAGTTCCCTCTCCTCTGTCTAGTCAGCTGTCTTCCTTCCACTGTCCCCAGACAAAATAACACGGCCCATTTCATGGACCGAGAACCTGAGGTTCAGAGGTTCACGTGTTTGCCAAAGAGTGCAGGATCAGGACGCGGACCCAGAGCAGCAGGGACTAGTGCTGTTGCCCTCTACCAGGCATCGTCTCCAGACCAGACGTCCCTGACGTATGCACTGGGTAAAAAGAGCAGGACTGATGGGCCTGGAGTCACAACGAAAGCAGAGAAGCTAGAGTCCAAACCCTGGACTGCACTCCCTAACACACTGCTGCCCCTAGACAGCGGGAAAGCCAGCGTCACACACCGAGAGCAGGAGAAAGGGGCGACCAATCCCATCAGGCTACTTCTCCACGCTAAACTGACCAGAAGGGTCTCCCTGCCCACAGCAGTGCACACTGCAGTGCCTGCTTTTCCGGCCTGTGGGCAGAAACGTGACTCAGAGTAGTGGGGGCGGGGGGGGGGGGCCGCTCAGCTGAGAACATCAGAGGGTCCCTACTCTGACCAGAAGGGAACCCTGAGTCAATGCCCAGCACCACGACACACTTCAGTCACACAGCCAAGACACTGGGAAAGGGAACGAGCCTGGTCTTTCTAACTGAGGTGGGGAAGGCACTCGGGGACAGGTCACCCGGGAGCAGGTGGAAGCAGGTGGCTGGGAGAGCGAAAACACACAGCAAGGGACTGAGACTCTGGACTGTAATTTGTGGGTGGGGGCGGGTGCTCACTGTGAAATCAATAGAAATACAACAGGCAGGCTACGAACAGACCAAAGAGACCAACGGACCAAGAATCGGCATTAATCTATTTCTGTGCACCTGCACTCCAATTAAAAAATCTAAGAGGAAACAGTAATTACGAAGGTTTTCCCTAAGAGCATGTTGGCATGGAAATACCCAATTCAGGTTCTAGCCCCGACTTTGTCACCTGCTGCGAGACCCTAGGCAAGTGAATAAAAGATGCTTTCTGTTTACATAACAGCAAAGTTAAATTCAACATCAATTTTCTCCATTTTCAAAAATTACCATATACTTACCATAGGAAAATGACTTACTAACTTTTTACATAATTATTCCGGTCAGAATGGGTTCACTGAGGAAGAATAACCAAAAGACTTGACTTTCACCAAAAACGTAAAATTTAAGAAGATTAAACTTCAGGATGACTAGCTGACCATTTGGGAACAAAATTAAATGAGATCTCATTTCATACTACAACAAAAAATAAGTTTCCCAGTCGGAATGAAGTATGGGCTTTAGTAATTAGGTACCAGTATTGGTTCATGGGTTGTCACAAATGCACCATACAGTAACATATAGTAAGGTGGTAACGACAGGGAAAACTGGGTGTAGGGCAGATGGGAGCTCTTTGTACTATCTTTGCAACTTTTCTGTAAATCTAAAACTATTCTAAAATTGGGGCTGGCCCCGTGGCCGAGTGGTTGGGTTCATGCACTCTGCTGTGGTGGCCCAGGGTTTCACCGGTTTGGATCCCGGGCGTGGACATGGCACCACTCGTTAGGCCACACTGAGGCAGCATCCCACATGCCACAAGTAGAAGGACCCACAACTAAAAATACACAACTATGAACTGGGGGGCTTTGGGGAGACAAAGGAAAAATAAAATCTTTAAAACTATTCTAAAATAAAAAGTTTATATAAACTGCTGGATTGTTGGGGCCGGGGTGGCCCCAGGGCCGAGTGGTTAAGTTTGTGCGCTCCGCTTCAGCAGCCCAGGGGTGGCTGGTTCGGATGCTGGGCACGGACATGGCACCACTCATTAGGCCATGTTGAGGCGGCGTCCCACATGCCACAGCTAGAAGGACTCACAACTAAAAATATACAACTATGTACCGGGGGGATTTGGGGAGGAAAAAGAAAAATAAAATCTTAAAAAAAAAAAACCTACTTGATTGAGGTGACAGCTACACAACACTAAAAGTTTACTAGAAATCATTTAGTTGTACACTTACAATGGGTGAACTTTACGATATACAAATTATACCTTACTAAAGCTGTTTTTAAAAGCTCCTAGGAGTCTAAAGGTCTAAATTGAACAATTATAAAATCAAGCAACATGAGACAGGAACTTTACACCATCAAGGATGAGAAAAAGTATCATTAAACTGACAGATATGTTTACCTCAACCCTCGGCACATATTTAGTCAACACAGGGTAAAAAATAAAATAAAACTTTGGAATACAGAAGAAACTATAGAAGACTGCTATTGAAACCTTGAAGCAGGGTGTGGAAGACCTTTGAGGAACCACATGAAGAAACAGAGAAGCCATAAAGAAATGGATGGGAAATGTAAGTACCTAAAAAACAGAAACATCCATACAAGGTGAAAGGTCAACAATAATGTGGGAAGAAACATCAGCAACATATGACAAAATGTTACTGTTGATAATATGAAAAACTCTAACAGGATGAACAATCCAGAATAAAACTCAGCCATGTTATAAAGTCAAGTGATTTAAGAAGATAAATAGCAGATGCAGACACATTTCATCACGACATTTTTTAAGTTAAAATGAAACACAATTTTTCACTTATCGGATTGACAAAAATTAAAGACTGATAAGGTCCAGGGCAGGGAGAAGATGCTGGGAGATGACCACGCTCATACACTGTGAGTGGAACCGCCAGCCTTTAAAAACAAGGCAATTTGGCCCAGTACCTAACAAAATTTAAAATGCACACACATGATGACCACTTCTAGAAATCCATCTTATACCAATACTAGCAAGAGAGCATAAATCATGCATGAGAATGTTCACCACAGTGTTATCTGTAACAGCAAAACCCTGGAAGCAGCCAAAATGCCCATAACCAGGGGAATGCGCCACGGTATATCCATAGTGTGTAATATACCAAACAGCTGCTAAAAGCAGCAAGCCTGAGAAATGTTCACCACTCAAGGCGAGTTTTTCAAAAAGCAAATTGCAAATAAACATGTACCTTATGATCCCTTTTCTTGGTCTAAAAAACACCAAATTATTAAAAATGACATCACATTATTTACCATGTGCAGGCATCATTCTAACTATTTGTCAAATATTACTTATTCTAACAACCCCAGCAGGCAGGTGCATTTCAGGGATGGGGAAGTGGAGGCAGAGACATGAGACCTCGCCTGTCTCACACAAGCAACCGGCCGGCTGGATTAGGACCCAGGCAGCCGGGCTGTGGCCGCACTCTGACACCCCCTCTGCTGCCCAATCTGTGTCTGTGACCGTCTACACGGAAGGAGTTTGAGGTGGGGTGCAGGGGTGGGAGCAGACATCCAGGCTACACCAGTAAGAAGGACCCAATTTCAGAAAAATTACATCGGGGTGAATAAGGTCTTAGGATGTATGAAGTCACTTGTAAGAATAGGAAAAGCCTAGAGGATATAAACCTGTCTGTTAAAAGGTACTAATTGGCCCCAATGGGAAACTGAGGGAGACAATAGGGAACTTTTCCTTTTTTCTTTCCTTTTTCTACATTATTTGCATCTTGTTAAAATAAACTTGTATTACTCTTATATTAAGACCTTCTTGCAAACCACAGACAAAAGCCATTATTTAAAATAGTCAAAAACTGGAAAAAACCTAATATGCTGCCATAGGGAGTAGCCATAACATCCCCACAGTGGAATGTCAGTAGAAAGCTGCATGGAGCCAGAACTGCACACATCACTGATGGCTGTATTAACGGGGACATCTCCCATGAAGGGCAATTCCTCACTGTCTACCCAGGTTTCAGAGGTACATGCCCTGTGACCAGCAATGCTATCAGGGGAAACCTAGCCTAAGAAGGAGGGAGTGGACAGACACATATACAAAGATACAAAGTTTTTAAAAATCATATCATTGTTTGTAACATTAAACAGCAAATGTATCCGCCCACGAGGACTGGGGACATGAACCACGGTGCATCCACACGCAGAGGCTGCGACGCAGTTAGGAGACACCGCACAGA
>NC_060273.1:134337493-134410095 GCF_021613505.1 Equus quagga
GTTAGGAGACACCGCACAGATCACTGAGGGACACGGGCAGGCAAAGGGCAGAATGGTGGGATCCGTGGGCTAACTTCTGTGCAAAGAAGCAGGAAGTCTATTTTTCATTGGTTTTATCGTCACAAAAGAAAACCAATGAAAGGAACCAGAGAAAACTAAGAAGAGGACTTTGAGAGCGGGAGAGAGTCTCCTGAAAAATTGTTCCAGTGTAATCCTGACCAGGGGCTTTTCAAAAAGCGGTAATTAGGAAAGCTTTTATCTTGCCAAAACATATGAAAATAAAAACACAGTTTCACACCGACAGATGCAACCACACGAAGGAATCCCGCAGATACTGCGTCGTGTACACAGAAGCACAGAGTCCAGAGTTCCACTTACAGGAAGTTTCAGAGCAGGTGAAACTGAATGAGTGACAGAAAGAGGGGGAGGTACTGCCCTGGGGGGGGGGGGGGTTCTGAGTGAGAAGAGGTGGGAGGAAACCTTGGACTCTGGAATGTTCTCATCTTGATCCGGGTGATGGATGCATGGGCACGGCGTGAAAATTCACCAAGCCACACCATTAAGCTAGTGCACTGAATGCACTGGGCTCTGTGTGTCTACAGGTACACACTACGCGTCAATAAAACTTTTTAACAGTATCAAAAATGAGGAATATTCAGTGATGTGATAAAAGCCCTTAAATATAATTTTAAATCAAAAAAGGTAGAACTTTACACTGATAGGGAATATAACCATACTTCTGAGTTAGAATAAGAAATAGGAGGGAAAAGGATTAAAGAGACTACACCAAAGTGGTAACTCAAGGGGCTGAATTATGTTTATACTTCACTATATTTTCAAAATTCTCTATAGTTATCAGATAAATAATTATATACATATTTTTTAAATTCAGAAAAAGTACCAATTAGATATGGGGTCTGAGGACAAAGGAAAAAAATAAAAGTCGGCAAATTTAATTAAAAGAAACTTTAAACATTTAAAATACAACAATGTTAGTAGAAACTTGACTGAATACAAAGAGCCAGGTTAACACCCACAGGCTGTGCAAACACGGCCTGTTTATTTTACAAAGTACAAGATATCCAGAAAGGGGAGGGAAAAAACAGCCCTAAAAATCCCTGGGAAGCCAGAGCAAGCATTGTGCTGGGGTCCAGAGAGGCACGAGAAAGCGGCACGTTCTCTCGACAATAAAGAATGGCCAAGCTGCTTAAACTCTGAAGGCTCAGCTTTCCAGTAGCTCTGCTCTGAGCCTTCTGATCCTAAAGATATGAAAAACCCAGAAAAGGCAGTAAAATGTAATAAGGTAACAAATCTCTAGACCCATGCTCATGTCTAGGGAAGAGTACACTAATATTTAGCTGCTAATTAATTGTTCCTTTAGTTTTTCTTTTCCCCCCAAACAATCCACTGTTAACTATGTGAGGAGTTTCTGGTCTTTGTTCTCCACAATTAGAATTCAAAGTTGAATCCTCACTTAGCACAAGTAATTAACTCTAGATTCTCTTCCATTATCTTAAGTGGAGGTTATTTTTATGATATTAATTTCTAATGACCAAAAGGAAGAAAAATCAGGAATCCACCCCACTGTCAGGCCCTGCAGGCGAGCATCCAACATCCCCACGGGGCAGCGATGCGCCTGAGCGCACGCGGAGGAGCAGCCCGCCCCTGGCCTGGAAGCAACCGGAGGAAAGGAGAACGTGGTACTGAGTTCAGCAAAGCAAAGCTGGGCAGGTGAGGGGGGGAAGCCAAGGAGAAGCAAAACACCTGTGGCTAAAACCGCCTCCAAGAGCTTACTGCAGCCTTTCGTAGGCATTTCAGTTGGGGAAATGAAAGGAAAAAGAAATCAGGGATTTGCAAGTGATTAAGAACTGCATACAACAGTCCGCTCAAAATCATACACCTGCTATTCAACAGATGGTTCTTTAAGTTTCACATGACGAAACGTTTATTACGACAGAGAAACTATGAAGCACACAGCCTACAGGCTGGCGAGCAAATTCCCACGGCTTCAGCGGGGAGGAAGCAGAACAAAAATAATGCCTTTTTAAAAGTGAAGTCCTCGGTTTCATCATCACCATCATTTCCATAAGCTATTCTGGCTGCCTTCTGTCAAATTATCAAGAGCACCTAGAACTGATTAAACCTCCACGACAGTAAAATCGGACCAGAGGCCAAAGTGCACGGGGACTCCGGTGCCACTGGCACTGCTCTCCCGAGTTAGTTTTTTTTAGGCTCTCGAAACCTTAAGTAAACAAAGCCAGCAGCCAATGAAAACTAACACACCCAGAAACTCTCAGCGAAACACTGACTTCATAGTTCACAAGAGATTGTCCTGTTCCATCCACAGGTGGCCTCGCCTGGGGCTCAAGGTCGAAGGAAAACACTCCCAAACACCTTCACCGTGGATGAGGGGGAAAAAAGAGCGAGCAGGCTTCAAGCAGAGGGCAGGCACGCAGCAACCGCCCTCTCAGCCACACACATACCACCCCTGCCAATGTTCCGAAGACTGCCATGCTATTGTTTTTGCTTCTTAACTAGAAAAAAAAATCCATCCACATTTCTAGATTTCTTCAAAAATCAGATGTTTTTGAAGCTAAAGGGGCCTTCAAGGTGACCAATGTCTTTACCCCTGACCTGACAGCAGCACCGCCCTTAGCCCGCTCCGCTCCACCCGACTCCGGCTGGCCAAAAAAACCTCCCCTGCAACCAGTGTTTGGATCCTCAACTAACCTTCCTGGAAAATCAGTCTGCTCAAAGAAACCTGTGACGGCAGTTTCTGCAGCTGCACCCAACAGCATCCCAACAGAGGATTTCTGAGAAATGGTCTCACTCCCAGCATCTCTAAGGACAGGCCAGGTATCAGTAACACGCGCTGGGGAGGTATTTTTGGAGAGAGGAACTTTCTGGATTTTCAGCCAATCATATCATATAGGAAGCCATCTACTGCTAGGATTAACAGTACATACAAACAAGGAAACTGCTCTCTCTCTGCCTCATAAATTATCTCATAGGTAAACGTAAGTGCAGAATGAGTCACTGTGATTTGCCAGGCTGTTATCCAGATAAAAAGCTGAAAGGCCCCCCCCTGCTAGCACTCCAGAACACCCTGCCAATCCTGACCAAGGCAGCAAGCCCCCTGGGCCACATGCTTCGCTCCAAAATCCACAAACAGGAAAATAAGGGTGGAGTGGGGGGTGGGGTTCTGTTTTCAAAGGCCAAGTTCTTTCCACCCGATTCCTTTAGAAGCCACTTATTTTCAGTGCTTAGATCCACTTCTTGACAATGGAAATCTGATTTTGACCTTGGAGTGAACTAATTTCCACTCATTGCACCTTCTTAAGGCTCTGGGTAAAACCTGAGGCCACAGCTTTTGCACCATACACAGACAAGAACTCTAAAAACAAGTTTCACAAAGCACTGGAAGTTGAGAGAGAGAAACCCGGGGTTTAACAGAAGAGTGGATGTTCGCTGATTTCTTTAACACTTACCCACTCTTCAACATTGGGGGGCTGCTCATCATAAATACGTTCCTTGTCCCATAAAATGTTCGACTTGTCATAGCGGTCCATCTTTCTTCGAGTTTTCACAGCAAAGAAAATTATGAGAGCAAAAGCCACAATAACCATGAACCCCAGTACAATGGCAATAGCCTGAAAAGAGATTAAAGCGAATGACATAATTAGAGTTTATTGCTGACTTTGTCCCAATCCTCGCCCTTCAAAGACCCAAGGCCCTACTCAACACGTGTGGTTTAACTCACATAACACTGATACGAATGTTACATCTAGAAACATAAACCCTAGCCCATCCCTGTGGGGCTAAGGCTGGCAAAATGCACACGCATACACCTTGATTCAGTCCTCACAACGTGCTTAACATCAGGTAATGTTGTCACCCCCATTTCAGAATTACAGAAAACTACCCCAAAGCTTGAGCAGCAAGGGGCCATACTTTTATAAACAGATAAAAATGGCCAGTAAATTAACTCAATCATTGGCATACTTCTAAAGGGCTCGAAAACGTTATTCTCAGAAGTAGCTTTAAATACCCAGTCGTGCTTATAATCTCGTTCCTAACCCCTGCTTGGCAAATCTTTTTACAGCGCATGTAAACTTCGGCCCATAGAGGATCCACCTTACCACAAATTACGCAGACATGACCTAACCAAGCTATAAGCCTGAGAGGATGGACTAACGAGTGGAGTCGTTTAGTCGGCAGTGGTCTCTGTGTTAGGAGTCTCTTGTGTACTTACTAGAATGGGCCCGTGACCAGGATCCCTGCCCCTGGCTGCCCTCCTGAGTCTGAGAGGGATGTCAACGGGTTACAGAAGCCTCTCTCTGCAAATATCTAACACTGATAACCTTTTGCAAAGAAAACACGTTTTGGGTTGTCAGAGGACGATGAGGGATGAGGTGTGGTAAGACAGGCGTACCAACCCTCACCCTATTTACCACACGTACGTCTGAATGTCAACGAGAGATGTTCTGAAAACCTACATTTGCAGGGAAAACATTTCAGTTTTCAAAACAACGGTAGTTACTGGAGAAGGTCTAACCCCAAAAGAGTGACTCGTTCAAGAAAAGAATGGGCATTCCTGAGTCAGCGTAAAGAGAAAAACAACAAAGGAAAAAAGATTAGTAACCCAGAAACATTTCCTTAATATAATTAGGATGACATGCCACTGAAGGCAGGGTGCTCAGCCCCACCTGCACATTTGAATCACCTGGAGGGCTTTTTAAAATACTGACTTACACCCTGAAAATTACAAAACACTTTAGAAAGAAATAAAGCAGCCTTAAGTAAATGGAAAGACATCCCATGTTCATGGATCAGAAGACTTGGTGTATAGAGGACCATGCTACCTGACCTAATCTACAGATTCAAAGCAATCCTTCAAAATCCTAGCTGGCTTTTTTGCAGAAATTGACAAGCTAATCTCAAAATTTGTAGGAAAATGCAAAGGACCCAGAATCCAGCCAAAACAATCTTAAAAAAGAAGAATGAAGTTGGAGAACTCCCACTTCCCATTTTCAAAACTTACCACAAAACCACAGGAACTATGACCATGTGGTACTGGCCTCAGGACAGAAATATAAATCATGGAATCAGGTCTAGCGTTTAGAAATGAAGCCTCACCTTTATGATCAATTCATTCTTGACAAGGGTATGAAGACAATTTAATGGAGAAATGGTCCTTTCAACAAATAACACCAAGACAATTGTATATCCACATGCAAAGATGTTGGCCACTTCTTTACACCATGCCCCAAATTAATGCAAAATGGATCGCAGACCTGACTGTAAGAGCTAAAATTCTAAAACTCTTAGAAGAAAACAGGAGTCTTTGTAACCTTGAATTAAGCAAAGTGTTCTTAGATATGACATCAAAAGAATAAGTAACAAAAGAAAAATTTAGACTTCACCAAAACTAAAAACTTTTGTGCAAAGAACACCATCAAGAAAGTGAAAAGAAAATGACAAAATGGAGAGAACATATTTGCAAATCATATATCTATGAGAGACTTGTATTCAGATACCTAAAGAATTCTTACAACTCAATAAAAAAAAAATACAAATAGCCCAATTAAAAAATGAGCAAAGATTCTGAATAGCCATTTCTCCAAACGTATATGAATGGCCAATAAGAA
This sequence comes from Equus quagga, assembly GCF_021613505.1. NCBI lineage: Eukaryota > Metazoa > Chordata > Mammalia > Perissodactyla > Equidae > Equus > Equus quagga. The sequence continues at coordinate 134,343,142 of NC_060273.1, forward strand.
GAAAATATGCTCAGTATCTTAGCTTATCAAGGAAATGCAAATCCAAACCAACATGAGGTGCCACTTCACACCCATGAGCACAGCTAGAATCAGACAGACAGACAAAAACAATGCTGGTGAGGATGTGGGGAAACTGGAATCCTCCTATATTTCTGATAAAGGTAAAATAGTGCAACCTCATAGGAAAACAGTCTGGCAGCTCCTCAAAAGATTAACAGAGTCGCCATAAGACCCAGCAATTCCATCCCCAGGTATATAGTCAAGTCAAGAAATTAAAACACAGGTCCACACAAAAACTTGTACACAAGTGTTCAGAGCATTACTCCTAACAGTCAATGTGGAAACAGCCCAAACATCCATCAACCGAAGAACGGATGAATAAAAAGTGGTCTATCCATACAATGGATTATTACTCAGCAATGAAAAGGAATGAAGTCCTGGCACATGCTGTAACGTGGATGAAGCTTAAAAACGTTAACACCAAGTGAAAGAAGCCAGTCATAAAAGACCACGTATTGTGTGATTCTGTTTATAAGAAATATCCAAAATGGGCAGATCTATAGGATTAGTGGATGCCTAGGTCTGGGGAATGTTAGGGAAATAAGGAGTGACTGTAACGGGGAAGGGGTTTCTTTCTGAGGTAGTGAAAATGTTCCAAAATTGATTGTGGTAATGGTTGTACAACTCTGGGAATATACCAAAAACTACTGAAGTGTACTTTAAACAGAAGAATTATACGGTATGTTAATTCTATCTTAACAATGACACCCAGCCCTCCTCCTAGATTCTGAATTAACTAGTAGTGGGGCCGTGGCACCAATATTTTTTAAGAGTTCCCAAAGTAATTCTATTAAGTATCCCACGTTGAGAGCCTCTGACCCAAGGAGAGAGGGAAGGGAAAAAACCAAACCAAACCAAAACTGCCCGTACCTCCTGGGGATCCACCACACAATAGTGATATAAATACTGGTCCACATAGAGTCCAGTAGCTGCAGGCGTGTAGAACTGGTTGCAGAGGGCATATATTTGCGAACTGTACAGAGACCCAGAAGCCTGGGAAGTTGGATTGACTCCCATTATATAGACAATTGTGGCGATAAACACCATGATGCCCAGGATGGCACTCACAATTATCACCATCAAGTAATATCTTCTTGTTCTAGACATTTCCGATCTTATAACACTGGTAACAAATATCACCAGTGCAGCAATGAAACAAAAGGCAGCCATGGCCAGGAGGAAGCCCTTGGCTGCTCTTGGATCTGTGTAGGCTCCATAGCCATAACTGTAGCCATAGCCATAGCCACCGAAGCTGCTGCCAAAGCCAGTTCCTCCATAAGGGTACCCGATGCCACCTCCCAGCAAGGAGGATCCATAGCCTCTGTCCCAGGCAAGAGTGGAAGCGACACAGGCAAAGATGGCAATGCACATCACGATGATGAGCATAGACAGGATGCGAATCACTCCTGGGGGAGAGGTCCACTTGTAGAAGTGAAGAATCTCGTCTTCTGGGTAGAAAGAGTACGCCGGCTGAGACAGCATTGGTCGAACGTGCATCTCTCCGCCATATATGTCATTGCTTGGTGCGTAATGATTGGGTTTGCTGAAAAGCACATGAAAGCAACATCAAAAGTTAGCACTTTTTGACAGTAAGCAGAAAGAACGCATAAAATACTTGGAAAAATTTAAACAAACCATTGGCAAATAAAACTATGATTAGTGCTGCCCCATGGCAACAGGGCAATTTCTGTCCCCCTAAAATTCAAATGTTGAGATCCTGGAAGAGGGCCCTCTCCAGAACCTGACCACGCTGGGGCCGGGTCTCAGACTTCCAGCCTCCAGAGCTGTGAGAACAAATTTCTCTTGTTTATAAGCCATGCAGGCTGTGGTACTTCGTTACAGCAGCCCGGACTGATTCAGACATCCACTGAACGGTAAACGTATCTGTGCATCAGAATCATCAGGAGGGTCTGTTAAAACAGAGACTGTCGGCCCCCATCCCCACATCTGCTGATTCTGAAGCTCTGGGGTAGGACAAGTTTCCAAGATGCTGCTGAGCTGCAGGCCTGGGAACCACACACTGAGCATGACTGCTCTGGTTTCTATGAAACAAAGGTTCTCAAATTTGTTGCATATTAGCATCCTCCGGGGCCTGGGCTACAGATGGCACTCCACACCAGTTAAATTATAACCCCTGGGGCTGGGACCCACACAGTTTAGAACAATGGTGTCTACCCTTCTGCCTGTGACCTGAGACTGGTGCATTCAGACAGGACACCTACACTGGCCCACCCAGTCACCCGCCATTCCTGGCAGCCTCACTCTCCTAACAAAGCACATTCATTCATTTATTCATTTGACTCCAGCTATTTACCGGAGCGGGCAGGCTGACGTGTGCTGGGCACAGGGACTCAACCACAAACAGGACAGTCTCAGTCCAGGCCCCTCACAGAGCTGAGTCCCTGTCGGGCAGCAAGACATTAAACAAACACTATCCAAGGTGCAGTTAGTTACGGCAAGAGCCATCGAGTAAATCAGGTCTGTGGTGAGGGCCCAGCAAGGGTGTGGATCTTGAATCTTCTTTATGAAAACACTCTGCCGACTTAGCAACTTCATCACAAGCACACTGCTGGGGACAGACACACAGATGTGTGGATACACTGACTCTAAGAACTGAGGGCCCAGAGGAGACGAAACTCAATTCCTAACCCAACACAGCCGCCTGTGTCTTTGCCACCGTTTCCACACACCACCTTCCTCACTCCAAAGCAGGACATCTTACTACTGGGTGCTGCTAACAGGGGCAGTCCAAGAAAGCACCTGCGTGAAGAAGGAATAGAAACTGGAGAGAATGCTGACAAGCTGGTCTTTGAGAATGTCAAGGGTGAAATTCCACAACCCTCCACTTGGATGTTTGGGTGTCTCCACTCTGGGCTGTTGTGGACAGTGTAGCTCTGAGCATCCTTGAACGTGTATCCTGATAGACACGCACTTATTCTCTAGGATATATGCCCAGAGGTGGAATTTCTGGGTCAAAGTTTTTTTATCTGAATTCAGCTCTACTAGATAATGTCAAACTGTTTTCCAAAATGATTGTAGCATTTTTTATACTCCCGTTAACACTGTAGCATTCACAGAAGCATTCCTTATCAAAACCCCAACCTGGAAACAGTTCCAGTGTCCACCTACAGCAGAACGTGTAACTGTGATACATCCCTACAACAGAACGCCACAGGTGTGCCATCTACTCTGGCAGTCACAGGCCACACGGATCGACTGAGCACTTGAAATGAGGCTGGTCCAAACCGAGATGTGCCATTAAGTACAAGATACACAGTATCATAGTATGAAAAGACGTAACATCACCAAGAAAGAACCCTAATATTAACTATGGACTTTGGCCGATAATGTTGTGTCAATGTCAGTTCATCAATTGCAACAAATGTACCACTTTGGTGGCGGATGTTGAAAATGGGGGAGGCTGTGCACATGCAGGGCAGAGGGCATATGAGAAATCTCTGTACCTTTTGCTCAGTTTTGCTGTGAACCTAAAACTGCTCCAGAAAATAAAGACTGTAAAAAAAAGAATGTCAACTATCTCATGAGTCAGTGTTTATATCAGTCACATGTTGAAATGATAATATTTTGGGTATATTGAGCTAAGTGAAATATATTATTAAAATTTACTTCTTTTATTTTTAATACGATTACAAGAAAACATAAAATTACATGTATGGCTCGCAATATATTTCTATAGCACTGCTCTGAAGCAAAAAATGAACTACAAATACATGCCAATCAATCCTCTAAGTGATGCTGAAAGAAACAAGACGGAAAAGGATACATACAGCATCTTACATTCATGTAAGGTTTAAAAACAAGAAAAACTAAAACGTATTGCTTAGGATGTATAAAGTGATAAAATAATAAAGAAAAGCAAGTGACGACCCTATGTCATCAATGTGGCTCCCGGGAAAGAAGAGGACACAGAGAAGGCCTTTGAGGTGTTCTGTCTTGACCTTGGTGACCACTCTGCTTTGTCCTCATTCATCCTCTCACACACACCTTCTGTGCCCTTCCTCTGTGTGTGCTGTGTTTCACCACTGCTCACAAAAGCAGACAAAGTAAGTACCAGGTTAACGGAGCCCTACTCAGTTACTATATTCTCCAGCACACTGTAAGGACACACCATCACCAACAACGTCCCTACCATGTTCAGGCATTAGTCAAGCGGCTGTATAGTAGGAACACAACCCCTACTGCAGGTATCAAAGTTAAAACTATAAACTACGGGCCAGCCTCTGTGGCCTGGTGGTTAAGCTTGATGCGCTCCACTCTAGTGGCCTGGGTTCAGTTCCAAGGCACTGACCTACAACACTCGTCTGTCAGTGGCCAGGCTCTGGCTGCAGCTCACATATAAAAAGAGGAAGATTGGCAGTGGATGTTAACTCAAGGCGAATCTTCCTTGGCAAAAGAAAAGAAAAAAAGCTACAAACTACTTAAAGCAGGATGTATAATGTTTGATAGCAAATTAAAATTTAAGAATTCATTGTTAAATTCCCAAATGACTACGGACACCAAGGACCCTCGATTGTGCTTCCTGTTTTATATAACGGCAGGACTCACTCTTAAAATTGCAGTATGGAAACCATCACGCTAAGCGAAAGAAGTGAGCCACAAAAGACCACATACTGTATGATTCCATTCACATGAAACGTCAGCAACAGAAACCCTAGCACCAGAAGGGAGGCTGGCGGCAGCCTAGAACGGGGAGACGGGGAGGGACTGCTGACGGGCAGGGGCTTCTCTGGGCAGGGGGTGATGAAAATGTTCTCAAACTGATGGTGGTGATGGGTGCACAACTGCGTGAATACACTAAAACCACTGACCTGTCCATCCTAAATGGGCGAACTGGATGGTGTGTGAATTATATCTCAATAAAGGTATTATTTAAAAAACTGACAATATGTTGCCAACGGTCATCTAAACAAGGCTCTGACATGGAAGCTTCATACCATCTGTGAAAAACAAAAAGGAATAAATGTACACACGAATATAAGCCTTGAGGACACTGAAGCCAACATTAAAAACAGGTGACAACAGTTGCCTCTGCAGAGAAAAAGTCACGCTAGAAGCTGAGGGCAAGAGGGAAACTCGCTTTTCACTGTACACCCTTCGGTTCAATCTAAATTTACAAAGGCACATAATATGTTTAAAAGCAAACAAACATTTAATAGATGAAAGTTTCAACCAAACATATTGTTTACATGTGACAGACAAAACAAAAGAAAAAAACATTAAAGAATCATTTACTTACAACTCATCTGGTCTATAAGGAGGTGGACTTTCCAAAGGCCTCGATGACATGGCTGATGTCAACGGTCACCTGATCCTCAGGATAAGCAACGCCCTGCAGCTCCCAAGATAAGTGATCTAAGCAACAGAAGGAGGGCACCAGCATTACTCCCCAGCTCAGAGTTTCCTTGCATCACTCAGGAAACTGATACCAATCTTAAGTAGCCGTGGGTACTGCTCTCGTCCTTCCACCACCACTCTTACACGTGGGCCGTTAATCCCGTGAGCACAGGAACCACGCAGCCGGGCAATTGTCCTGGCACCTAGGTCAGCACATGGCTGCACACAAATATTGTTTAAACTTAAAACTCTAAATTGTAGTAATGAAAATTTCACAAAGCTTCTACAGCATAGGTGAAAAATGGAATTCCTTAAAACAGTCACTTCAAAGTACAAGGAAGATGTGTAAAAGGAAAGAAAATTTCTTAAAATACATTGTTTCATATTACTTATGAACATTCATATAAAATGAGAACGTGTATCAAAGTGCATAGATAGCGGGGTCCAGCGCATCGTAACCCCTCAGCGTTAACTTAAGTATAATCTGCTTTAAAAGAATGCCTTATCGGGGCTGGCCCGTGGCCGAGTGGTTAAGTTCGTGAGCTCCGCTGCAGGCGGCCCAGTGTTTTGTTGGTTCGAATCCTGGGCGCAGACATGGCACTGCTCATCAAACCACGCTGAGGCAGCGTCCCACATGCCACAACTAGGACCCACAACAAAGAATATATACAACTATGTACCGGGGGGCTTTGAGGAGAAAAAGGAAAAAAATAAAATCTTTAAAAAAAAAAAAAAAGAATGCCTTATCATTAGAAATGATTAGCATACGCATCTACGGATGGTGGCATTGTGGGCATTCTTCCCTTCTCTCCTTTTCCAAGTCTTCAAAATTGAGCGCAATTTTTACAAGAGGGGAAAAGCATTAAGCACACTAATCTAAGAGAAAAGCAGAAGGATTTCGTCCTAAAATTCCTCCAAGCAAAAGCCCCTAAACACCGGAGAGGCAATTTCACTCAGGCAACAAGTGCCTAGGACCTGCCTATACTACCGTACACGGTGGGAGCCCACGGGCCGAAGGGCGGGACCGGTGCTCCAGAGGGTCACACACGAAGCCAACCACAACTCCAACAGGCATTGTTTTGGGTGGAACTACATGCGAAAGTGCAGCCGGGGATAAGAGGGGAGACAGAGAGACAAGGTGGAAGCTGGGGGTGGGGGAAAGGGTCAGGGAGGAAGGACACTCGAGCAAGAGCTATAATCTGGGTATATTCAGAGTCTTGTACTTTTTCCTTTTCAAATAAGGTCTGTGCAATTGCACATTGCTATGTTAGGACAGTACATCAAACTCACACTCTTTAAACTCTGCTCTTCAAAATCAATGGCAACTATTCTCCACATCCTTAAGGACAGTCAATTCCAAATTTCTTAGAATAAAATATTGCCCAAATGTGTATTAGGTAAAACCTCAAAGATGGAAATACAGTGAATGTTAATAACACCAACACAATTAGCATAATTTTCCAAACACAGGAAAGAGAAACTTCTCTCCATTCTTTTATTTTTAAAAACTGCTTTATTGAAGTATAACGTACAGAAAAGTACAGAAATGGTAAGAGTATGCAGCCCCATAACGAGCACCCAAATACACATATAAGCGAGCAATTTAGGCCAAAGTGTTACAGTGCCATGAAAGCACAGATTAAGTCTTACTACCTAAAGTTCAGAAAGAAACATTAAGAAAAACTGAATTTAAACGCTCTTCCATGTGGGACCCTATTTCTGAAGCTGAATGTCAAATACTGACAAACTGACCTTGGAAGAATCTTATCTTTCTAGAGCTAGAGCTCACTCACTCAAGACTACGCCAAAAACTCCAGGCTCAACGGTAGGTTTTGAAAATTCCAAATTAATCCAGACTCAGTCTGAAGTTTAAGTTTTGTCAAAAGTCCAGACAACAGGGGGCCAGCCCCGTGGCTGAGTGGTTAAGTTTGCGTGCTCTGCTTCAGTGGCCCAGGGTTTCACCGGTTCAGATCCTGGGCATGGACCTAGCACCACCCATCAAGCTACGCTATGGTGGCGTCTGCACAGATGAACTAGAATGACTTACAACCAGGATGTACAACTGTGTAATGGGGCTTTGGGGAGAAAAAAAAAAGAGGACGATTGGCAACAAATGTTAGCTCAGGGCCAATCTCCCTCACCAAAAAATCCAGACAACAAAAACCCTTTCTAAACTGCTAGTTCCTGGCCTCAGTTTAGCTGTCATGTCTCCTCTCGTAGCAGAGATTTTAAATCATGACGCAAATAATTCTAGAAAGCTCATTAAGAAGAAGTCACGCCACACCAACTGCATTCCCTTCCCTGAGAAGGTTACCAGACTGGCAGAGGAAGGGCGTGCAGAGAATCCTGAGGACCTCAAGCATATCCCTGTGTAGACAGTGTGGCTGGGCAGATTCCTACAGGGCTGAATAATGGAACTAATTGGGACAAAAGAATGGACCATTTATGCCCATCGGGAGGAGGCCTCTAGTGGTGACCAGACGAGGTGGACAAGCTGATCCAGATGTGCAGCTGAAACACGGAACAGGATGACTAACCTGCTGGCGACGAGGACATGAAGACTGGTCAAGTTCCCTGGAGGCCCGAATGATGGCCAAGACAAACCAGTGGTTTTGACCACTCACAGTCTGAGAGGACAAGGTCCTCATCTTCCGTAAGCCTCACAACCCTCCCGTCAAAGGAGGATTATCCTGACCTCTGCGCTGGGACAGGAAGAAGCCAATGTATTAAGGAACACGAGCAAAGCAGTCACAGCGAAGTGGTACCCTGAAGGTGAGACAGTTCAGGGTTCAGCCTCTTAGATACATTGTACCCATTTCCAAATACTGGACAGCCACATGCAAAGGAATGAAACTAGACCCCTATCTTACACACACACACAAACATTAACTCAAAATGGAGTAAAGACTTCAATGTAATACCTGACACTATGAAACTTCTAGAAGAAAACATAAGCAGTATGCTCTTTGACATCGGTCTCAGCAGCATATTTTCAAGTACCATGTCTAACCAGGCAAGGGAAACAGAAAAAACAAACAAATGGGATTATATCAAACTAAAAAGCTTCTGCACAGCAAAGGAAACCATCAACAAGACGAAAAGACAACCTAACAATTGGAAGAAGATATTTGCAAATCATATATCTAATAGGGGGTTAACACCCAGAATATACAAAGAACTCATACAACTCAACAACAACAAAAAACCCAATTAAAAAATGGGCAGAGGATCTGAACACACATTTTTCCAAAGAAGATACAGAGACAGCCAACGGGCACATGAAAAGATGTTCACCATTGCTAATTATTAAGGAAATACAAATCAAAACCATGAGATATCACCTCACGCCCATCAGAACAGCTATTATTAAAAAGACAAGAATGACAACTGCTGGAGAGGATGTGGAGAAAAGTGAACCTCATACACTGCTGGTGGGAGTGCAAACTGGTACAGCCACTATGGAAAGCAGTATGGAGATTCCTCAAAAAATTAAGACTAGAACTACCCCATGATCCAGCCATTCCACTCCTGGGTATTCAAAGAACATGAAAACACTAATTTGAAAAGATACACACACCCCTATGTTCACTGCAGCATTACTCACAATAACCAAGACTCGGAAACAACCTAAGTGCCCATGAACAGACGAATGGATAAAGAAGCTGTGGTGTATGTATGTGTGTATATATATATATATATATATATATATATATGTGTGTGTGTATACACACACACACACACACACACAACAGAACACTACTCATCCATAAGAAAGATGAAATCTTGCCGCTTGCAACACGGATGGACCTTGAGGGTATCATACTAAGCAAACTAAGTCAGAAAGAGAAAGTCAAATACTGTACGATTTCACTCCTAAGTAGAAGATGAACAAACACAGAGATACAGAGAACAAACTGGTGGTTACAGAGGCGAAGAGGGTTGGGGGCGGGCAAAAGGGGTAACGGGGCACCTGTATGCCGTGACGGATGGAAACTAGACTTCGGGTGGTGAACATGATATAGTCTACACAGAAGTCAAAATATAATGACAAACATCTGAAATTTATAGAACACTATAAATCAGTGCTACCTCAATTAAAAAATTTTAAAAGAAATTTAAAACAAAAAAAATTAATATAAGTACTGGCTAAGGAAGATTTGGCTTCAGAGCTGCTCATTTTTACAAGTGCACTTCCGTGGCGAGAATTTCCACAAAAGCTAACAAGCTATCCCAAACACAGGCAGTAGTCACAGAGACGGTGCTGAGACCCAGGAGACATACAGTTATCCAAAAAACAAACCTCTGCATCACCATGAAACTCGCACATCATGTTCCAACCAGGTGCCTCCCCAGGAGGGGGACTAAGATTGTTAAGGATCTAGAAAAACTATGTCTTAAGACAAATGATTGGAAAAACAGGAAAATGCTTGGCCTGGAGAACTCAAGATTAGAAGACCCACTATGGCAGCCTTCAAATTTCTGAGGGGCTGTCTCGTAGTCCTAGAAATGGTTCTTTGAGAAAACAGAAAAACACCACACGGTCAGGTTTCATCTCCATGTTAGGAAGTCTCTCCCTCACTGTGACCCCACACACCCTCCAAAAATAACAAATAACAACTTGATCTCACACTGTTTATGCACCAACTTGATCTCCCGCTGCTTATGCACCAACTTGATCTCACAGTGTTTATGCACCAACTTGATCTCCCGCTGCTTATGCACAGCTTCAGTTGTCTGGTATGGGGGGGGGGGGGGCCGTGGCTTGGCCTGGGGGCTTCTAACGTCTCTTTCAAGGCAGCCTGTGACTGTGCATCAAGGCCCCAGCAAATGGAGAAAGAGGACCCAGAACAGACTGTTGTCCAGGGCCCAGCACAGCCACATGAGCGGGATCTGGTCAATAAATACACGCTGAGCGAAGGAAAAAATAAAATGAGGAGTGAAAGGCCACAGGATCCAGCCCGAGGGGTCAGTGGTCACTTCCCAGAACCGGTGTCATGAGAGTGATGGGGACACAGGCAAACAGCTGAATTCGAGTCAGGGGCAAAGGGAAGCAGCAGACCCTTGCTGAATACGTTAAGCTGAAAGCCAGCGAACATTAAAACCTTAAAAAAGTTCTCCCCTTGAAAATGTTTACTAGCCAAAAGCTGTCTTAATAGAAAACTAAGCTAAGGTGAAACAGAAAAGCTTGAAAATGCTATGCTGCAAAAGCATCTTTAAAGCAAACTGTCAATAAGTGAAAAGTGAACTTGATGATATTTCAGGGCAGTCTGTTCCTTTCTGACCACACGTAGCAATAGCTGATTTGCCTTTAAGAAGTTTAAGTTGTGTCTGATATTAAATGGTTCTATCTAGATCATAGGCGCATCATTAGTAAAGTGCCTAAGATTCTGAAATTAAGCACATTTTTGAAAGAGACTAGCTATGTGTCAGAAACTGCGTTTTAATAAACTCTCCAGATTCCTCTTAGGCACACCATATATTTTGAGAATCATGCCCTAGAATAAGGGCATCAATCAAGGAGGGCCTTGATCTCCTGGGCTGCCTGTCTGGAACGCCCAGATCTTTACGTGACAGGTGCCTGCTGTTGTTCACATCTCAGCTCAAACGTCACCTCTTCAGAGATGCCCTCCTAGTCACTCACTCCATCTGCCAAACCTGTTTTATTTTCAGGGCAAATTTCCCCGATAACTAAGTTCTTTTCTCTTTTAACTGCCACTATCTCCACTCCAACTGGAATACCAGCTTCACAAGCACTTCGAGGTCTGTCTTGACCATCACTCTTATTCCTGATCCCCAGAACCAGTCCCTGGTACCAAGTGGTATCCATCAATGTTTGATTTATAAAAATCAACAGTCCATACTGGAGTTGCTCAGAGTTAGGATTTCAATCCAGCAGTGAACGCCTTGAAGTTCTTAGCACAACACCCAGTAAACATATTCCTTCAAGTTAAATTCAACAAAAGCAGTTAAGTGCTGACAGTCTGAGGGAGAGGAGAGAAAAGGGACGGAGACATCACCGCGTGGGCACCACCTGTAAGAGCGTCACCTGGGAGCCCGTGAGGAAGGCAGAGTCCCAGGCCACTCCCCACCCTGGACCTAGGAACCAGAACCTGCAGTTTCCTAAAATCACTCGTGATTCACACCATAATCAAGAGTGGGAAGCACTGGGTTTCAGAACAGCTGCAACCCAGAGGCTACAACAAAAGGTCTAACAAAAATCTGCCACCTCTTTTTACCCTAATATTTCCATAAATAGTGTGGGGGGAAAAAAGCCCACTAAATATTCTACTCAAGCAAGCCTTGAATGCAACTGAAGAAAACATCCCTCTGGGAGGTTCCTGGACAGGTGAGAGACATTGTATCAGTTAATTTACGTGTTAAAAGTAACCTTTTATCATTTTCAAAGGGCAATAATTCTAAAATTATCTTTAGAAGAAAACAGGAGTAATTTCACCTTTACGTCCAGCAAGATGCAGAAACCTTGTGGGAAGCCATAGGGACTAGTCAAAGGTAGATCATTCGAGAAAAACTCCCCAAATCTGGTTCTGTGCTGGAATGTCAAGGACTGTGGCTTCTCTGATACACCTTCCCCGAAGAGCGGAGGGGGTCTCCCGGCCAGGTGCATTTCTAACTCGCGCCCCGAAAGTGTGTCCTCGCCTTTACAATGGAGTTCGGGTAAGATCCGCCTTTTAGAGTCGTGGGGAGGATTAAACGACAGAAAGCGCAAAACGCTTTTATGTTTTTTGCGGGGCATAAAGCGCACAGTGCCCCGCGCACAGCAGCACGGCCCCTCATGTCCCTCGACAGCCTGGACGCTGCCGGTCTCCCAGCCTCCCCTCCATCACCCGACACAGGAGACACCTAACAACGAAATAAACGCAAAACTACAAAAAGCAGAAGAGCTGCTTCGTCCGAGGAGGCCTCTATCACTGTGGCGCCTCCATTTAAACTGTCTACATCAAAACCCCAGAAAGAGAAAATAAAGATTCGTCTGTACATTGCAAAAGAAACATTGTTACACTTGGGAACCCGTAGTTTGAGAAATCTACGTCCCTCTGGAAACAACTGGTTTTCAATCCCAGGAAGAATCACCGGAAGTGCCTGAATGGGAAGGATTCTCTTTTCCAGGAATCCCAAGAATACACCAGTGGAGCGTGAGGGCCACACACTCCCCTGGAAGCTGCCTCCTCCCCGCCCCGGGCATTCCCCGGGTGGGCGGTCAGGCAGGCCCCGCGGCCGGCCTCAGGATGCCCCGCTTCTCCGGGGTCGCGAGGGGACACCTGCTCTCCAGCCCCGGCCCACTGCGGCCTCCACCCACCTGTCCCGGTCCGCAGGCTGCGCGCGGAGCCGGCCCCTGCCTGGTCTCCAGCCCCCGGCGGCCGGGCCGAGCCGAGCGCCCCGGGCCGAGCAGGGCCGCCCCGCTGAGGCTCCGGAGCGGAGCCGCTTCCTCGAAGTCCTGCAGCCTCCCTCACTCGACACTCGCTCCCCGCCCGGCGTCGACCCGCGGCTCGCACAACCCCCACCAAGTGGACTCGAAACCGCCGCCGGCCCCCAGGTCTCCAGGACACTTCCCGGATTAAACCGGCCACCCACCCTCGGGCCCGGGAGAGGCAAAGGGGTGGGGTCGGGAATGGCCAGGTCCCCCGGGCCCAGCTGCCCCGCCCCGGCCGGCGAGCGGCCCCCTCGCTCCAACCCGCGCTCAGGACCCGGCACAGCCGGGCTGCGCCCCTCTCCCTGCGGACCCCCCAGAACTGGATCCGGGGGGCTGATCGCAGGATTCCCGCTGCGCACGGACCTCCCGCCCCCTAAGAGCGAAAAGTTGCCCGCGCCGCCCGGGCGTCTGCAGCTTCGCGCGCTTCGGCCGAGGGAGCTGATGGGCGGCTCCGGACGGCCCTCGAGGGAGGCCGCCCCCAGGCCAGCCCCGCGCCGCTGCCCCCCGGCCCGCGCGTCCCACCCCCGAAGCCGGCCGCCCCGCTCACCTGCCGACGGCGGGACCGAGGAGCGCGCTCACCTGGCAGGCGCACCTGACGCCGTGCGGGCCGCCGGCACGTAACCCAGCCCGGCTAAGGACCCGGCCCCCTCCTCCTCCTCCTCCTCCTCCTCCTCCTCCTCTGCCTCCTCCCCATCCAGTTCCCCCTCCCCTTCCCCCACCCCGGCCGCCCGGCCCCCGGGCATGCGCACCAGCGCCAGGCCCAGGTGGCCGAGGTCCGCGCCCCGCGCCCCACCTGCCGCGCCCCGGCTGGCTCGCCCGGAGTCCCGCCGCCTCCGCGGCGAAGGAGAAAGGGGAGGTGGACGCTGGCGAGAGGGTGTGGCGGCGCCGCCTCCTCTCTCGGTGACCCCTTCACCTGAAACTCCGATGGGAGGGGAAGGGGCGGAGGAGGCGGCGGGAAGAACCGGCCCTGCCCGCACCCCGGCCGCGCCGGGTTAAAGGAGCCGCGCCGCGCCCGGCCGAGAGTGGGGCCCGGGCGCACGGCGGGGGCTCGGCTCTGCGGGGCGGGCGGTCCTGGCCCCCCGGGCGCGCTCCGAGCTCCGCGGGCTCGGGTGGGGCGGTGGTGGACGGTTTGGCGCGCGAGGTGTAGAGGGGACTCTCTTCCTCCCGAAGAGTGTCCACGGGCGCTCAGTGCGTCCTCACGCACTTTCCTGCTCCAAAAATTTGGCTAAAGTTTTGTTGGAAAGTAGCATCCAGATGTGGGAGATTGTCAAAAGTCGTGCGTAAATTTAGGAACTAGATCCAGAAAAAAGACGATTACTCAGGGTGGTCAACTGAAGGTGAAGTGCTGTAGATATGGTGTCGGTGAATTTGCCATCAAAATGAAGTACGTACCACGGTGTACGTTACTACCACCTCAGCATCCACACCCCCTCCGCAAGTCCAGCTCTGATATGAGTCAGGCTCGGCTCTTGGGGGACTGGAACTGTGTTAACATTCTCTTTGGCTTTAAAAAAAAAAAAAAAAAAACCTCTCGTTCTGTGCGCTATGTTGTATTTCTTGATCTGGAGGCTGGTTCCAAAGGAGTGTTTATTTAGGAAAATTCGTAGTCTACACCTAACAATGTGTACACGTTTCTAGATGTATGTTGTATTTCAACATATACTTTTTAATTGTACTCCAGAATGTGGCAATTTTAGTTCTCGCAATTTACCCTTCCGCGTTGAAGGCTATAATTTTAAGTTTCTTAAAGCCTGCTTCACTTTGTGTTCCAGCCTGGAATGTCGACCTTGCTGGTACCTTTCTGTCCGGTCCTGCCCACTGCTCTGCCTTCAATTAAGAGCTTAGAGTGTGACTGCCCCATACGTTAGATCTTAAGGCATAACTCAATACTTAAGGAAGTAAAAGCATTATATAAATAGAAGGTATTTTAAATGATGGTGGCCTTAATGGGTAATTAATCTAATTGGCATTGTTTTCGAGGAAGTCGTTGCTACAATTGTGTTAATGCGGCTGCCGAGTTTTGAAAGATGCAGTTTAAATTGGTGGTGTTACCCCTGGGGGAGTCGAGTTAATCCTCTTAGTGCTCCTGTCAGATTACTGAGATCTCCAAACATTCCACTCGGTTTATAATTAACAGGGAACATTTCCTAATACTCTCAGACTTTTAAACACATGTCTATTATTTTATGGCGTACTTTGACATGTTCTGAAGAGGAGAACTTTCAGTTTTCCCCCACTTGAAATTGAAATACATTTTGCGTATCGTAAGATTCACCCTTAATTTTAAAGTGTGCACACAAGTCAGTGGTTTTTAGTATATTTACAAGGATGTACAACTATCACTACCACCTAATTCCAGAATATTTTCATCAGCCCCAAAGAAGCCCCATGTCCATTTGCAGTCACTCCCCACTTCCCCAGTGCCTCCAGACCCTGGTAGCCACTAACCCACTTTCTGTCTGTATTGATTTGCCCATTCTGGACATTTTACACAATGGATAATACAATCTGTGGCCTTCTGTGTCTGGCTTCTTTCACTTAGCATCATGTTTTCAAGATTCATTTGTGTTGTAGTACCTACCAGTACTTCATTCCTTTTCATGGCTGAATAATATTCCATTGCGTGGATAGACCACCCTTCATCAGTTAATGCACATTTGGGTTATTTCCTCTTTTTGGCAGTTACGAATAATGCTGCTATGACTATTCATGTACAAGGTTTTTTGTGGGCATATATTTTCAATTCTCTTGGGTAAATTAGGTCTTTTAATTAGCCTTTTTATCATTTTAAGAGACTAACATGCATAGCATGTTATTTTTCCTATTCCACACTAAACCTAAACCTAAAGGCATATCATGTTAGGATGGAAGGTTAGGTACCATATTTTATTTGCTATCCTTATTCATTCCTTCAACAACCATTTTCTGAGTGCCTACAACCTGAACGGTAGTCAATAAAACACAAAAGTCCCTATCTTAGCAAAGCTCACTTTCTAGTTACTGCTGAATTTATGCATATGGAATATAGAATTTATGAAGTTGAACTATATGAAGTTGGAAATAGTTGATCTTATTTTTTTGAAGATTGGCACCTGAGCTAACATCTGTTGCCAATCTTTTTTTTTTTTCTTCTCCCCAAAGCCCCTCAGTACATAGTTGTATATTCTTGTTATAGGTCCTTCTGGCTCTGCTATGTGGGACGCTGCCTCAGCGTGGCTTGATGAGCGGTGCTGGATCTGCACCCAGGATCCAAACCAGCGAAACCCTGGGCCTCCAAAGCAGAGTGCACAAACTCAACCACTCTGCCAAGGGGCCGGCCCCAGTTGATCATTTTTAACTACAAAATGGCAATGTCATATGTTTCAACTTAATACTAAGCTAAATGTCTGTTGCTGGAATGTTTTATACCATTTTTATTCCATTCAGATTAATTTTCCAAACAGTGCTCACAACATTGAAAAATCTAAAGACTGTGTTCTTTTAACCATTGCCTAATAGTGTGCACATTAGGTAGTAGTTGAAAATGTTCAGAAAGAAAATGCAGCTATAAAACCTACACATGTCATTCTTGAACAGCGAAACAAAATTTATTGGTCACTAAATGGGCTATGCTCAGTGTAATCGTGTTAGATAACCATAAATTGTAGCAAAATTTTAATTATTTTTAATCAAATAGTCCCTCTTGGCAACTCAGAGTATTTATGGACTGTGATCCACCATTGGACGTTATTTGATGAAAATCCTCATGACTCAGAAACAGAGTAAATATTGTTCTCAGAGAAACATTGATTAGAAATTTGTTGATTTTACTTGCAGTCAAATGAATAAGGTTAAAAAAAACCATTTTTTTCTTCCATTTTATATGTAAAGGAAAAAGTTAAGACCTCGGAATATGGTGTCAGAAATTTGAGTTCAAATCTCAGTGTTGCACTTATTCGCTGGATGGAATTAATCCTTAAGAGACGTTAAAGTACATAAGCCTCATTTTTCTCCACTGTAAATTTGGGATGATAATAGAATTCTCTTCCTAAGATTGTTGAGAGGCATGAGGACTGTTCCCCAAACAGACCACTGGGCCACAGAACAGGTCTCGATGATTTCACAGGTCCTCGTGTGTCCCCTATGCCTGAACAGTCCCTGTCACACAGTTATGCCATAAATACCTGTGGGTGAGCGAAGGAGTGCGACCCTGATTCCCGACCCCGACAGGCCTGTGGAGGCTTGTCCTCTCTCATTCAGCCTCCCGCGCTCTGGAAGCAGCACATTCCTTCACAGCATGCGAGGCTGACGTCTCTGGTGCTGGGTCTCAGCAGAGGAGAGAAGGGGGAGGGGATGGTTTCCACTCTGCCTCCCCTGCTTAGTGAGTGAGTTCCACGGCGGTGTTTGTTCAAGGACAACTCACTCTGGAGTTGAGGCCGCCCGGCCAGGAGGGCCTCTGGGTTCCCTACTCGCTCAGGAGGGATGGCTTCCCGTCCACAGAGGGCAGTTTCCCCGGACAGATTTATGGGGAAGTCACCAGGAAGGCAGTTTCTGAGAGGATGATAACGCTTAGTGAGTAAAGCTGTTCTCCTCAAGGTCATCCCAGAGGAGTCCAAGGTTATGGGAGGCAGCACCTGAACCAGAACTCCGACAGGTGGAGTAACAACCTGAGTGATCACCATCCTGTACTCAGGGTAGCCGTGCGCCAGGCACTGCGCTAAGCGCCTTATGGACTATCTTTTTGTCTTTACAACCATCTTATGATGGATTATTTTCTCTATTCTCGGAAAACTAAAGCTCAAAAAGGTTTGATCATTTACTCGAGATGTCTGCTAAGTTTTAGAGTCAGGATTCAAACACGGGTCATCTAATTCCAGAACTAATGTTCCTAACAGTTTTACAGATTTGGGACCACTTTCTGTCTCTAAAAGAACCCCAAACTCCTTAAAACCACCCACAGAAAGAGTTCAGAGTGCAGCTATAGGAAAAATAATCATAAAAAAATAATTGGGTACAATGGAGTGTTACAGATGAGAATGAACTGATTAGAGCAATTCTCAACAACATAGTGAACCTTTCAAATGTAATATTGAACAAGATAAACAAGCCCCCCAAATACAGTGTGATTCCATTTATATAAAGTCCAAAGACAGGCAAAAACTAAACTGCATCATTTGGAGATTCATACCTAAGTGGCAAATCTACAAAGCAAAGCAAAGAAGTTATGATCGTAAAAGCGGTTTCCTCCAGGAGCAGGGGAGGGCAAAGAAGGGGAGACAGGAGTGGGGGATCCCTGGGGATGCTGCCGGGTTCTGTCTCTGCACATGCACGCAGGCTACACGGCCGTTAGCCTTCTAGCAACTTATTCAGCTGTACACATATGCTTTAGGCACTTTTTTTGCAGGATTTCTACGTCATATAACAAAAATTTTGTCTGAAAGAATAGAGTTTAGACACATGGTTAAAAGGTGGTTGAGGACCCAGGTCGAGGTGTTTTGTTTTGTGAATAACATTCCTCAAACACCAGCAGAAAGTCAGGATCAGAGCAAGTTGGGATCTCGTTATCTGAAGAAGTTGGGGGGCCGTTGATCTGGACAGGATACGACCGCAATAATACGGGTGATGCAGAGAAAGGGATTTGGGGCTATTTTTTGTTGTTTCAATTGCATCAGTCTTCATGGCAGTGGAAAATTGACCCTGTAGGCTTTTTCAAGAACTGGTCTTCCTGAATCTTTTGAGCTCAAAAAAGAAAGAGGAAAAAGTAAACATTAACCAAATACTACAGACACTGTGTTCACACATCTGATTTGAACTCTGTGGGCCTCTTTACCTCCTGTGTCACTTAAAAAGTACTACTAATAATGTTGTAACTCATTACAAGGAATCCTAATCCTAGAAAAACCACTCGAACTGGGTTGCTATGAAACTGAGAGACTCTAAGCAGACTGCAGACTTCTCCTGGCGTCCTGTGGGATGTGAGGTGAATTCTCCTTTTAGTCATTCCGGGGCTTCCACGTGGCAGTTTTTCTGATTTTATTTGGCATTCCTTTAGGAGAAACTTTAGAAAATACAGCTCCTGACATGCTGATGCTAACCCATAGAGAATATGGTCTGAGTGGCATGTTTGTGGATTGTATACGAAAAGGAATATTGATTCAGCCAAAGAATATTTCCTCAGTACCTGCTATGTGCAGACCCTGTCCTAAGCCTGGGGACACAGTGGACTCAGGACAGACAGGGTCCCTCATGGAGGTTTATGCTCTGGTTGGGAGAAGACATGCAACCAAGGTGATTAAACTAAAAATGAACAAGATAATTTCAGGAAGTGCTGAGTGACTTGAAGAGACGAGGTGGGCTAAGGGGACAGAGAGGCAGTGGGAGGAGCTGCCTTGGGTAAAGTGGCCCCGGCAGCTGCTCTGGAGAGGTGACATCTGAGCTGAGTCTTTAGTAATGAGGAGCCAGCCATGCAAAGATCTGGGCCAAGAACCTCTGAGGCAGAATCTAGGAGCACCGTGCAGATTCTGAGCGTAGGAGGCCAGAGGTCAGCCCTCCGATGGGTGTGTTTTCTTCCACCTGCAAGGGGAAAGCTTTGCAGGGTTTTACGCATTTCATAGTGATATATTTATGTTTTGAATTTTGTGGGATTTTAAGTGTCAACCTAAGCATTTTCCTGTTTTTTTAAATAATTTTTTGTAGAACTTGAGAATTTCTTTAAAGTTTGTAGCTTCTGAATAGAAAGGATGAAACCTGAGAAACAGAACTGTGGTGATTTGAAACCCAACTGATAAGATCTTTGAGAAGCTAAATGACTCCTGTCTTCCTAGTGAGTCTTGACGAGAAAGTTTGGCCTCTGGGCCTGAGAGGCACACAATGTGGAGGGACCAGGAAGGCAGATGAGAGAAGCCCTCTCAAAATCACACGACTGTTTTATTTTTCACGCTTTTTCTATATTTTCTAAAATTTCTCAGTGAACAAGGATAGATTATTTTTGACCATTAGGGAAAAGATCTGGTTTCATTTTTTCCTAACTTACTATGTTGGAAAAGTCAAACCCACAGAAAAGCTGAGAAAATAGCACGATGAACTATATCCTTCACCTGAATTCACCAGTTGTTAACATTGTCCACATTCGCTTGCTTTCTCACACACACACGCATGTGAAATGGATACCTGGTATATTTTTTTTGCTCAAACATTTACGGGTTTTTTTGGTTCAGCTACTTAAAGTCAAACGCAGAGATGGTGACACTTCAGCGTACGTCCCCCAGGAACCAAGGCATTCTCCTGCATCGCTGCTGTCTTAGTTTGTGCTGCTGTAACAGAAAACCCTAGACTCAGCGGTTTAGAACCTACGGAAATTTATTTCTCAGAGTTCTGGAGGCCGGAAGCCCGAGGTCAGAGTGCCAGCAGGTCAGGGGCTGGTGAGGACCCTCTTCCCAGTGGCAGCTGGCAGTTTTCTCCGTATGTGGTGGAGAAGGCAAGAGGGCCCTCTGGAGTCCCTTTTGTAAGGGCCCTGATCCCATTCATGGGGCTCCACCCTCATGACCTAATCACCTCCCAAAGGCCCCACCTCCTAACACCGTCACACTGGGGGTTAGCATTTCAGCATATGAATTTCGGGGGGACACAAATATTCAGTCCACAGCAACCACCATCCCATTAACATACCCCCCAAAATGAACATTAATATGTAATCTTATTTAATGTGCAGGCCATATTCACATTTCTCCAATGTCCCAAAAATGTCTTTTATGGCCTGTTGTTTTCTAATCCAGTTGTCCTGTTGAACGTCCCCAGTCCAGGTTATGTCCCCCTCATTATCAGAGTTAGAGGAAAAACTGTTGCCAAGAGAACTCTAGAGGGAGGCTGTGACCTCCACCCTCCGCGGGGTCAGGAGGCTGCCGCTGCTGAGCTGTCCCTGCATGAGTGATGCTCACTTTGAATGTGGTGGTGGCCTCCAGAGCTCCTCTTCTCTTTGCAATTCACACGTATTCCCGGGGAGGGCGGGGCTGCGTCTCTGACTCTTGAGGACTGCATTCTTGCACAAGAAACTTACATCCAGCGAGAGCTTTCAGCGTCCAGGGTGGATTCTTGCCTGACTCAAGCATTGCATCAGCTGGTGCATAATGCTTTTTTCTAATACTATCAAACATGAGTATCAACACTGTGTAGTACTATCAAGAGAAAAAAAACAGGTAATTTTTAAGTGTCGGAGAAAGAAAGTGGAAAACATTCTAATTCATTGAAATATTGACCTTACATGAAAAAATGTTCCTTTTGCTGACTCCCTTTCTCTCTGCTTGCCTTTAAGGAGTCAGCCAGTCCCCTCGTCTGTGTGATGTGCGTACGGCCAGCTTATTTACTCGGGAGGGTAGGTGCTATGCGGAGAAATCACAGCACACTTTCGTGCAGCACTCTTCCCACACGTAGTCCAGGAGATGAGGTGTACACTCATCAAAATAAAAAAGTAATAAAATGAGAGGGCAGATAAGAGCTGGGTGCATGGTGGAGATAAGAATCGTCTCTCCTCTGGCAGTGGAGCTGCTCCCCTGGCTGCCAAGTGTCCTCTCTCTCCTCTCTGGACAGGATGTGCCCTTTGCTCACACCTGGCCCTCTACCTGGAATGTTCTCATCCACCTTTGGGTCTGCTTCATATACGAAAGGTCCATGTAAAGGGTAATATCCTAAAGGGATATAGTAAATGTTCATGTACTGACATATTGCCGCTGCTTCAGCACTGAGCTACCACTTCTGTTAAACAATAGCCCAAACCTTCTTTAATTTCTCTTCTTCTCTACCAATTGGCTTCTCTCAATTCCGCACATATTCCAAACAAGTTCCCTAAATCTTGATGCCCAATGTTAAATCACTTTCTAACCTGGATTACGTAGGCATGTGGGTCTCCTCCTAGACTGCCCTCCCTCTGAAGGTGAGCTCTCCTAATTGCCGGGGCTCCCTCCTTACCCCTCCTTCTGGTGCTTTGCACTTCTGTTACTTTAATCTAGTAAATGAACAACAGTCAGTCTTCAATAAACTACCCCTCCATATATGAGAGTTGAGTTAGGCTGGTGATCATCTCGATGAGAAACTCTACTCCTGCCTTCCATGCTTATTTTTTTCAAACGTGTTCCTTACAGTAGTCGGTTAACAGGAAGTTTCCTTTACTGCCTTCCTCTAGACAGAGGGAAAAAATAACAGGAAACCAACCCACATCAAACAATGAAGATGAATATCAATATTTGTTCCTTTCCGGATAAGAGGAGTTATGCACAGTATTACGTCATCATAGCAGCACTTGAAAGAATCAAAGTTGCTTTGAGCTTGAAGAATTTCCAGTACGGCAATTTGGCTGTTGTCATCTGAATGAAGTAAAGTGAAAATACAGCCTTTTAACAGAAGTAAGTAGATATTATTCGAAGTATCCATGGTCGCCATCTGGAAGCTGTGCTTGTTATCAAACTTGAGATCCAGGAACCTGGCCCGATGCTGCCAGCAGGTAATTTGCTTCCTCTCTGTGCTCCCAGACACTTTGTATGTTGTAAGAAAAGAAACAGAAGGTTCTATTTATTGAATAACTTCTCTGTGTCACTGCAGCATCACGAGTTAAATATAATCTCCATTCTGTAGATAAGAAAACTGAGTTTCATGGATGATAAAAACTTGCTTCAAATTGCACAGCTAGTACAGGATAAAGCTGGGGTTTAAAAACACATGTCTTTCCGACTCCAGATCCATGCCATCCTCATAGGATGGTGCTTATTTCCATGTCCGCCTCCTGCACCAGCGGTAAGGTCCTTGTGTCCAGGTTACGCACCCCAGGGCGTGGCACACGAGTACTGAGTACGACCGACCATCTCCCAGTTTCTATTACCCTTTTCTCCCTATCTCGCCGAAACTCAGTTTTTCATTCTTACCTTCACCCTCCCCACGCAGCCCGGGGGCTTCAGCAGAGGCTGACCACATGCCTGCTGCAGGGGAGAGGCTTAGGGCCTACAGATTATCCTCATCCCCTCGCCAGTGATTGGCTCAGGAACTCACCCCGAAACCAATGAGTGCGCAGCTGGACGGCCTGACAACCGCAGGGAAACAGAGGAAAGGTCACGGCCACACCCAGAGGCTGCAGAGCAGGAGAATGAAGGAAAACCAGAGCCCAGAGCCCTCTGGGCTCCCCACCCCGCCCCCAGAGTGCAGAGATAATAAGCTCCTGTTATTTCAACTACTTTAGCCTTGGTTTTTATTACCTTGATCTGAAATTTACCTCATATAGAAAGTACAGGCACTTAGTAAATGTCAATTGAGTAATATTTCTTTTGTGCCAGGAATAAGGCTAGTCGCTTTCCAAACAACCTTTCCAAGGTGGGCATTACCATGACCCCCATTTCACAGATGGGGAAATTAAGACTCAGCAGGTTCCAGGATTTGCTTAAGGTCACAGAGCTGGTGGATACTGAACTTGGCAATCAAACTAGAATCTTTCGACTTCGTGGCTCCCTTACCCACCATGCTCATGAAGAGATTAGTGTGTGATGCCCTTTGACACCCTTTTGCTTAGCAGAGAACTCACGAGACAAAACCATTACGTGGCACGATTAATTTCTTCTGCCTCTTTTGCTAAATAGACATTTCCATAAAGCTTCATAACATAGACCAAAACGTTCATGTCCAAAATGGCCAAGCCAATCATGGTGATCCGGTTAAGAAAGGCTGGGTTATGCTGGGGGAACAAAAACCTCAGAAAATCTTGATGTCTTAGGACAACAAAGGTATATTTTTGCTCATGGTCCATGTCCAAAGAGAGATGACTAGGGGCTCTGCTTCACAATTTTCTTACTCTACGAGTCAGGTTGTCAGAGAAGCCACCATTTCAAATGTTGCCAGACATAGTAAAGGAAAAGAAAGTTCTGGAGGGTCTCACACGGACAATTAAATGCTTTAACTCAGAAGTGATGCAAGTCACTTCCATGAGCAACCTATTGCCAGAACTAGACATATGCCTCCAGTCAGCCATGGTGTCCACGTGCCTGGAGAGGGATGAGAACTGGGTATGTCATCTGTGAGCAGCAGGGATGACCCCACAATTGGTTATATAGACAGTAGAGTATGCCTGTATTCATGTTTATTCTTAAAAGAAATCATAATAATGTAGAATTTATAGCTTACAAATTTCATGGAGCCCTGCACAACACTTCACCAAGGTACTTTTACCAACATGACCTCGGTTGGAAGCAAGGCAGCAGCGTTAAAATAGTGAATAACATTTACCTACACAATGTAACCTAAGAAGGCTTATCATCATTTACTTCACAATGCTTCCCATGCAGTTTAGCATATCAAACAAGAAAAACTAGTATCCCCCTTTATAGGAAGACAGAACGAATTTCTTTGAGAAGTCCCAGGGGCCCTCTAAAAACTCTCAAAGAAGGTCAAAATAAGGACTTTATTTAGGATATGAATTATGAGGAGCTTGTCAAAACTATCAAAAGGTTTTAAAACACTTATTTAAACAAGATCAAAGGGTTGCTGATCTTGTCGCTATGAAACAAGGGTCACTGGGAAACAAGGCTTTGTTATCCATTTAACCAAAGTGACAACAGAAACAGTCAAGGGCAAACAGAAAACCTTATAGAGAGACCTCAGTCTTTTTGGACATAGAAAACTATCTTTTTTTTTTTAAAGATTGGCACCTGAGCTAACAACTGTTTCCAATCTTTTTTTTCTGCTTTTTCTCCCCAAATCCCCCTAGTACATAGTTGCACATTTTTAGTTGTGGGTCCTTCTAGTTGTGGTATGTGGGATGCTGCCTCAGCCTGGCCCAATGAGCAGGGCCATGTCCATGCCCAAGATCCAAACCCGCAAAACCCTGGGCTGCTGAAGCGGAGCATGCGGACTTAACCACTTGGCCATGGGGCCGGCCCCAGGAAATTAACAAAACATAAATCTTCTGTCTTTTTGGTAAACTTACAGAAGGTAAAGGAGAATCTTTTATAACCTCTTTATCAAGAGCAGACTAAGAGCTTAAGAAAATTATCCCTTTTATTTTATTGTTTTTAGGAAGATTAGCCCTGAGTTAACATCTGCCAATCCTCCTCTTTTTTCTGAGGAAGACTGGCCCTGAGCTAACATCTGTGCCCATCTTCCTCTACTTTATACGTGGGATGCCTACCACAGCATGGCATGCCAAGCGGTGCCATGTCCACACCCAGGATCCAAACTGGTGAACCCCGGGCTGCCAAAGTGGAACGTGTGAACTTAACTGTTGCACCACTGGCCAGCCCCCAAAATTATCCCTTTCGAGAGAAAATTAAGAAAATTAAGAAAGCTGAATTCTAATTTTTGTACCAGCTTACTTTTTATATTAAAATTCTTTTACTTACCTAGATTAATTTCAATCTTAGCCAACTTGACCATGTACAAAACTCCTCAGGGTTTTACTTTCACCAACTCTGTCACTTTCTTTTACATTCAGAATTTGTCCCATGTCTTTCCTTTTTTCCCCCTTTTAGTACTTTGGGACAAATTTATCTTTCTTGACCAACCAAACAAAATATTTTCACTTTTTATACCATTTTTACTGAAAACATATATCTTTCCTTGAATACAAATAAATTTTCCTTAATTTTTAGTAGACTTTATGACATATTAGAATTTTTAGTGCTTAGAACCCTTAATTTTTAGTGAAAACTAAGAAGTAAGTGATTATGAACTTTTTCTACATTAGCATTTTGTGGTTTGGCAAATTTATAAATACCTTTGATAATTTCTAAAAATATATTACTTCATAGTACAATCTTTAATAAAATACAAGACATTTTTACCAATAGACCCAATCACTTTTTAGTTTTTCTGTGATAAGAAGTCAGGAATAAATAAACTTATATTTAACAATTTATGTCTAATATTTTATCTTATTTAGAAATAACCTAGATAGTGAATGAATTATTATCATTTAAGTTAATCCAGCAAAACTTCAAAGTTTCAAGCTACCAAAGAGATTTTGGAAGCTCTTTTAAGCATACACTATAACACATAATTATTGTTAAAAGTTCACACAGCACTCCTCTTTTCCACATCTATTTAGTTAGTTGTTCCCAATAATTATTTAGATTGCCTACAAGACTTCATGAGACACTTAGGCAAAATTAGCCGTCATTTTAAGTTATTATTTTAGTTAACCAGTTTTGTAATAGAGATAACATAAGCTTATCTGACCAATAAACATGCAATAAAGGCCACATGTCTGCGTCGTATCCAAAGCTGATAACTCTAAGGACATGTTTGTTTTAATTAAACCAAGAAACTTAAACAAGTTTTCATTTACCAAAGATTATTGCCTCTCACCTTAACTTGGAAAGACGTTTGGGTTAGTAGCATTTAGAAAAATGTTTGTAAGCACTTACTTTAAGGCAATTGAATAGAGCTCTTTAGCATCATACCATCCGGGGGTAAAATGCCACGCATTTGTAACATACATATATAGACACACGCATAAACAACAGACAGGTGCAGCAAAGATTTCTCTTAGATTTTTGTGCAAAGGTGACTGCATAGCAGACCGTGTCTGCAAAAACTTCTTTTCCCATTTTTCTTTCTGTCTTAGGAATCTGGGATGGGAACATCCCCCCTCTTGTTAAGCAATTGCAAGTCACGGCATGAAGCCAACCAGAGTTCAGAGGAGAGGCTGCCTGTTTGGGAACTGGTCGGGCTTTTTTAGAAGCTTGATTTCCTGCTTTTCTTTTAATTTTGTTTTGCTATAAAGTCTGAACAACTTCTAAGGACACTGTCATGGGTCAGAAAACGTGCTGCTTATTGAGTGTTACTTAACGAGTAACACTCTCTTACGTGCTTTGGTTTCTCCTGCTGGCAGTCTAAAACCGCCATGAGGGCTCGGAGCTCAGGCGACCCACCCTCATGTGAGCTTCCCTGGATGAGCCTGTAATTAAGTAATGTGAATGACGGTGGAGTTCCCTATGGGACCACTACACATCTTGAGGCATTTGACCCTCCAACACTCCCGCTAGGGTCCTCAGCTGCCTGAGAACACCTTTTGGCCGGGAGGAGCAGTGTCCCTTTTCTTCAGAGCTGAACACGTTCAATCGCTCATTTTTCTGTCGAGCAGTTTGTTCAGATTTTATAAATACAATTCTTTCCAATTTAAAGCCAAATTAAAAAGGTCAGCCTTCCCCATTCTCTCCAAATTTCCCCCTAGGCTCCCCTGGCCTGGGAAATTCCCCCAGGTTTCTCTTTCCTAGGAATTCCCCCCTAGGTTCTGCTTACCTCAGGTGTGTACCGGTAGCCCCCAAGACACCCAGTCTTAAGGTTCTAAACAGCTCATATAAACTCTTGGACCATCAACTTAAAGTAAGGAGGTCTGGGTTTCAGGAGAACTCACCAGGGTCACCTGAAGAATGCAGCAATCCGGGAGGCTCAATGGGCCCCTGTTGGTACCGAATGCCGGTTCAGTGTAGATTCCAGGTGGTCTCTGGTGGTTTTCTCTGAAATCCTGCTGACTATGTCTGGAAATGTTGACACAAATAATCCATAGCCAAACTATAAATCAAAATTGGGGGAGTTTATTATGAGCCAGACCTGAGAACTAGCTTAGCCCAGGGCCTTCCTTCCCCAAAGAAGGGAAGGCACCAACGAAGTGGGGTGTACAGAGTGGTTATATACCCTCTTGGAACAAAGAGCATCCATCATATGTGATAGGAATGTCCCTTTTACCACAGTCACGTGATTGCCTAGCTGGCAGAGCATGGCTATTCACATAGCAGGTGGCAGGTCTGCTGTCTCTAGCTGGGTGGTCACAGGTGAGCACAGCACTAGATTCCTAGCCTAGGGAGGGACGCTAATCCTTAAGGAAATGCCCACGTGAGGGAAGTTGCATCTTTCTCTTAAGGCCATTTGTTCTTGTCTTTGGGACATAACAAATGCTTAAAGCAGATATACAATGCGTGCTCAATGGCCATGTCAGGCCCTTTTGGAAAAAACAGGGTTAGGCTGAATTACGTTTAAACCAAATGGCTTCCTCATGTACTCCAATGTCCTATTGTTTGCCATTTGTTTATCACTTTCAAGATGACAAAACTTCAAGATGATCAATACATTAGCTGAGTGTACACTTGCTATGAAATATTTAACTACCTTTATTTTTAATACCATTTTGCCTATAAGTCATATAATTTTGACGTTTATATTTTCATGGCTGAGCAGAATACCTGGCGCTGTAGAGGTGAATGCATTAGAATATTTACAGAAACCTAGCTAGGGTAAAGGGGCATTCTAGAAACCAGGAAGAGCATTTACAGAAGCCCGCCTCCCCACCGTGGACAGCCTCTCTCCCCACTCCACGCTTACACCCCTGAGATGAGGCGCCATGAGCTGGAATTGTAGAGCTCGGGTGTGGGCATGGAGAGGGGGCGTTTGAACGACGCTGCACGAACAGAACTGTGTTAAGACGAAAGACCCTGCTGACCATGGGGAGAAGGGATTGGAGGTGTGGGGGTTTGAGATCGATGAGATTGCTAGGCTTGGTACTTCCAAGACCTGGCAATTTCCAGACCTCCAAAATCAGCAAGGGTTTTGAGGTCCAAGTAACCCAACGCACAGCCTGCCCCACCCTCCACCCCCTGGGGCTGTCTTCTTTCAGACTTGCCCCCAACTCAGTCAATCTCAACTTCTCAGAGCCTCTTAATGCGGCCCGTTCTGTAAACCCAGCTCAGAGCTATGATTTTACCTCCTTATCCAAACACTTTCTAGCCTTTCCAGCCTGCCGCAGTCTCTCCAGAATGCCCCCTCCCCAGAATCCCTGTCCTTGGGCTCTGTCAGTCCTGAGACAAGTGTTCTAGAAAGGATCAGCCCTATATAAATGCAAAAGCATAGCGTCTCTCAGATTACTCACACATGAACGTGTCCCCCATCCTCTGCTCAGGGGAAAATTCCTGAAGGGCCAAAAATACTTTTCAAGTTTGAATTCTAAGGGCACTCTACTTAGCGTGGGGTCACAGCCAGCGCGATTCGTCCTTCTCAGAGCCTGCCTAGACCTCGCGCTCTTCCAGGCTCTGCTGGGGAGCTCTGCTTGCCTGAGAAAGCCTGGCCCACTTTGCTCCTTCTCAGAGGCTCTCTGGAGTCAACCCCTCCCCACACCACACACCCTCGCAGGGGGGCTTTTGGCCTCAGGTGCGCCCCCTGAGGGGCTGGCCACCAACCGGAAATCCCAAGTCTTTCCCTTGGTTCTTCGGTTCCAACATGCAGGAGTTCTTTTCTTCTTTGTAAGGAGTAAATTTCTAGGTAACACTGAGAACTACTGACCACCTTCTACAGAAGTGTTACGGGGAACTCAGCTTTGCCATTCGTGAGTGAGACTGTTGGCCCCTGACTCAAGTTTACACGGGCGGTGATTCAGCCTGGTCCTGAGGAGCTGAGCTGTTAGCCGCTTTGCGAAGCTCCCACTCTGCAAGTACCCAGATAGCTGGAATTCCTCAGTTTTCCAGCTGGAAGGCTTTGTGAAAGGCGCGTTCCCAATGTCATCTCAGGCTGGTCTTCAGGTGTTAGGTTGGCTTAGTCTTTCCTTTAAATGTCAATTATTGTTAGTTTAGCTTCATTTTTATCAATTTGCCACTTTGCTTTGCTGACTACGTAGTTTTTGTGATGCTTATTTGCATCAATAGGAGTTTGGGGCCATAATTTTCAAGGAACTAGACTCTAAAAGGTGCCTGGTTAGATATTCTCATAGGACTCTCTTTTACCCCTATGACTAAGTCAGATATTTTTATAATTCCCCAGGAATATGCTTGAACTATGACACTTCACTGGTTATGTGCTGCTCATGAAATTGTGCTATTTGTATTAACTGTAAGTTATTACTAACTTATAGCATGGAATCCATATTAAGTGTAATGAAACCACCTGTTATTTGTAAACTTATAAGGCTTTGTTTTACGATATAAAATCATGCGGCAACTCATGTTCTTCTGTGATCAAGTAAATCCCAAGTGATTTATAGTATGTATCCAGCAACATGTTGGCCTCAATTTGTTTATGAGGAAAAGCGTGTTAATGATATCCCTAGGCTGCATTGTGATATGATATTGAAACACATTTATGGTTTAAAAAAATATATATATTGCTATTTTAGACGAGTGCCAAAACCATTTGGTGGGGAAAGGACAGTCTTTTCAACAAACAGTGCTGGGAAACTGGATATCCACATGCAAGAAAGTGAAGTTGCATCCTTACCTTACACAGTATTAAAAAATGAACTCAAAATGGATCAAAGACTTCAAATAAGGGCTGCAACTATAAAATGCTTAGGAGAAAACATAGAGGGAGGTCCCATGACTTTTTGGATTTGGCAATGATTTCCTAGACACAACACCAAAGGCACAGACAACAAAAGAAAAAATAGATAAGTTGGACTTTGTCAAAATTAAAAGCTTTTGTGCGTTAGAGAATACTATTAACAGAGTGAAAAGGCAACCTATGGAATGGGAGAAAATATTTGCAAATCATATAGCTGATACGGGATTGATATCTAGAATATATAAAGAACTCCTAAAACTCAACAGTAAAAAAACAAACAATCCAATTAAAAAATGGGCCAAGGGGGGCCAGCTTGCTATGTAGTGGTTAAGTTTGTGAGCTCCACTTCGGCAGGCCAGGGTTTACAGGTTGGGATCCTGGGCGTGGATCTAGCACCACTCATCAAGCCACTCTGTGGAAGCATCCTACATAAAATAGAGGAAGACTGGCACAGATGTTAGCTCAGCAACAATCTTCCTTAAGCAAAAAGAAGAAGATTGGCAACAAATGTTAGCTCAGGGCCAATCTTCCTCACAAAAAAACAAAACAAAATGGGCAAAGGACTTGAAAAGACATTTTTCCAAAGAAGATATACAGATGGCCAACAAGTTCATGCAAAAATGCTCAACATCTCTAATTATCAGGGAAATACAAATCAAATCTACAATGAGATACCACCCCATACCCATTAGCATGGTTATTATCAAAAAACCAGAAAAGAGCAAATGTTGGTGAGGATGGGGAGAAATTGAACCCTTGTGCACTGTTGGTGGAAATGTTAAATGGTGCAGCCACAGTAAGAAAAGTATAATGATTCCTCAAAGAATTAAACAGAATTACCATATGGCCCAAGGTAGGGGAGGAAAACTTTTCCTCTACCCTGTCAGACTCTGTTATGAGGGCCTGTGAATTACAGTGACAAAAGACAGATTAACAGGAGAAAAGTGTACAAATTTTATTTGATGTTAATATTTTTACATGGCATGGGGCTTCACAGAAAAGAAGTGAAAACTCCAAAGAAGTGGTGGGACTAGGGGGCTTACAGACCATCTCAACAAAGGGTGATAAATTGTGGAGAAGTGACTAGACAAAGGAAAGGGACTTGGGTTTCTAGGGGTGGTAAATTGCGGGAAAGTGACTAGGAAATATATGGGAAGCAATGGAAGATAAGGGTTATTTTAGTAAGGCCTGTTTGTTCAGACTCACCTTGGTGTCAAATCCCTGTTTCCAGTGATAAGAGTGTTCTCCTTCCTGGCACTGGGAGGCCATCCTTCTAGAAGTGAGAATACACACTTAAACGATATGTTTATTTTTAATTTTCATAGATGTTGCCAAATTGCCGTCTATACAGGATGAACCACCTTACACTCCTACTGGTAAAAATGTAAGTGACAGCTTCCCAACCTCTGGTCAACAGTGGGCTGTCAAATCTTTGGCACTCTACTAGATGACAAAATCGCATTCTTATGTAATTTTAACTTTCATTTTACTTGATATGAGTGAGTCAAGCATATTTTCCTATGTTTAAGAGCCAATTGTATTCTTTTTCAGTGAATTGTCCCAAACCTTTGCCGTTTTTCTATTGGATTGTACATCTTTATTGATTTATAGGAACTTTTTATATATTAAAGAAATCGGTCCTTTGCAGTATGACTGAGACATTTTTTCCCCTAGTTTGTCATTTGTCTTTTGTCTTTGCTTTTCTGTGTGTGTTTGTTTTGTGTGCGGGCGACGGGGGCATGGGGCGTTGCCACGAAGACGTATGTTGAAGTGCTGTACACTCATGTAAATTTTAGATGGGTCAAAGAATTACTCATAAAAATTGAAACCATAAGCATCTAGAAGAAACAATGGGAGAATTTTTTGCAGTTTCAGAGTATGGAGGGCCTTCCAAAGGATGACTTATAACCTAAAAAAGACTGACAAGTTTGACTAAATGCAATAAAAAAATGTCTTCCTGGCAACATGTGAAGAACTAACCCCCGGCCCCTCAGAATGTGATCTTATCTGGAAACGGGGTCCTTGATGATATAATTAGATTAAAATGAGGTCACACTGGAGTGTGGGGACCCTTCATCCAACACGACGGGAGTCCTTCTAAGAAGAGAAGGGACACAGACAGAGACGCCGCGGGAACGCCGTGCGACTCCGGGGGCAGAGACGGACGAGCTGCAGGCACCCCAAGGAGCTTCCAGTCTCGCCACAGACCACCGGAAGCCGAGGCATGAAGAGATCCTCCCGGTCAGGTTTCAGAGGGAGCAGAGCCCTGCTGACACCTTGTTCTCAGAGTCCAGCCTCCGGAACTGTGACAGTGGATTTCTGTTGTTTAAGCCACTCAGTTTGTTGTACTCTGTTGCAGTGGCCCCAGCTTCCTCTAAAGGGCCAGCCAATGCACCAGCTTCCTCTCTTCCCTCTTCTCCTGAAACTTAGCCTGACCCTCCTACAGGTTTTGCTGTGAGTCACTCTGGGCAGATGGACGGAAGTGTAAAACACAAGATGACTTCACAGAGACTTCAAAGGTGGCCTTCCCTGAGCAGCCAGGTTTCAGGCCGTCGGCTAGTCTCTGACGTCCTAATTCCTGCCTGGTATTTTCCTTACTTGCTGTGTGTCTCCTTCACTATGTAGAAGCTGCATGACAGAGGGACTTCTCTTTCCTGTCCACTCCACTCTGAGGACATGCCTGGTGGACGGTAAACCAGCAGCGCTCTCTGGATGACGAATGAGTAAGCTTCTTAGAGCTTTCTAGCCCATCGGTGACTCTGACTCAGGGCCCGAGGGAGTGGTTCCAGCCCTCAGTCTGCATCTGTGAAATGAGGAGAATCGCATGTGCTGAGAGTCAGGAAGGAGAAGTGACAGGTGCTCTGGGGGGCTGGCCTAGCTTTTTGGTTCGGTTTGGTTTTAACCAGAATTTAGAGGAAGCAACCAGACGGTGAGTTCTCCTGGGTGACTTACTGCTGCATCTGCAGGAGCTGGGCTAGCCCGACACACCGCAGTGGCCAACAAATTTGCTGGATAAATGAATGGAAGGCCTCCGGAGGCAAGGGTTTTGAGAGACATTTAGGATGATGTAAAACCTGGTACTGAATCGGGTGTTAGGGAGAGTAAAGGATGTGCCCAGGTTTCTGAGAGAAAACACAAATCTCTTGACCTGGGCTTCCCGGTTGAAAACCTTTTTGCTGGAAGGACAATTCCAAAGTCTAGCAGCAGCCTCCAGAAGGACACTAGACCTGACCCGCCCAGCTCCTAAATTCAAGGGCACAGTCTGCTTCTCTGAGACCTCTGCACCCGCTTCTTTCAGTTTCCCATGGGATTAAGACAGAACCACTTCCTGGTAGGGGAATCTCAGAGCAGCGGGGGGGGGGGGGGGGGGGGGGTGGGGGTAGGGGTGCAGGAGAAGTCGGCTGCTGTGAGCCTGCAGAAAATCAAACAGTTTTCCTGAGGGAAGATGGAGTCTGGGTTGGCAGGTCATGTCCTTCGACATTGCGAGTCACAAATCAGAGCCACAGACCCCTCACCTTCCCTGCCTCCCGGATTAAAAATAATCACTAACTTAATCTAGGACTCCATTGATCTGGCCCTGCCCCCGAAGTCACCAAGCGAGTGACTCCACATCCTTCCTCGTCCTTGGGAGCTGGTCTCAGCCTCCACGGGTTTTAAAGCTTGTGAAGAAGAGGAAGTCACACCCTCGGGTCCTTTGAACTGGTGGCCGTACCCTCCCACCTGCACCACCCCAGCCCCTCAGAAAAGAAAAGGCAGACTTTCAAAGCTGGCAAAATAACAAAGTTTGGTTTTTAAAATGGAAACCAAAACAAACATTTATAAACCTTTTTTTTTTCACTTCTCGGCTTCCTCCAGCAAAGATTTAATAAGAAAATATTTACACTCTGTCCTCTTCCATTCTCGATAAGAAAAAACCCCAACACCACTTTTCTGTCAGAGTTAAATCACTTTTTTCTCTATATTAAGTTAAATGTATATATTATACATACACATACATATGATTTTTAAATATATGACATGATTTAGGTCCTTTTTTAAAAGCTATTTTATAGATTAATAAAATCCAGACATTTTAAAACTATTTGTTTATTCATATTATTTAAAGGATTTATTAACTGGTTTTGGTAGAATTTTTAAATAGTTTTCGCTCCTCTTGTTTGGAACATATGTGAACAGTTATAATGAAATAACTAGATAAAAATAGTTTTCCGTAAAATTAGATGGAACCAGTTCCTGTTTGCAAAGGTCGGTTTTGTTAGGACGTGCTTCAGTCCCTTGTAACAGTCACGTAACTGTCTCAAGACTGAAGGGCACATCTCTGGTCTCCAGTCTAAAGGCTCAAACTCGACTACAGAGAAGTTTCCAGCGTGACAGTCAATATTTAGGTTGCCTCTTGAGATGACTCTGCCAGCTGCAATATTCCCATAAAATAGCGTTTCTAAACCTAGCTCTGGAGGTGAAAAGCATAACTGGGCGGTTTGCTTTAATTTTAAAACCCTGGCCCCAAATATTAACTTCTGAGTATCTACTTTCATATTCTCTCCCTCAGTATTTCTATCTAACTTCCCTTTCATTCAAAGAAGCACTCTCCCATAACATACCCCAAATTTCAGGCCTCTCTCTCATAATAGGTTCATCAAGTATATTCTGTGCTCCACTTTCTTCAGGATCTTTTGACCTAGAAGATCCGCCAGTGATTTGCTGGATCACTCCTTTCCCCACTACAAGCCCCAGACACCCCTGAAACTGGTCCCTTCCGTTTCCCACCAATTTGCAGACACCCAGGCTTGGAGTGGAGAGGCCAGCAGCAGGCTTGGGGACCAAGGGACACAAAACACAGGTCTGAAAGGAGTCTTGGCGTTTGTTGCTTGACACTTACAAATCTGTGACCTATTGTCCTTATCTGGCCAGCCTGGTCAGCCAGCCGTCCAGCAGGAATGTCTGTTGACCTCACTTTGCCCCACCATCATTAAGCCCCCACTGGATTATATTATTTTTGCTTCTGAAGATAATCTAGTTGAGATTATTTTCTGGTGTCTATATTCATAAGTTTTCCGATTAACAATCAGATGGTTTAGTCGGGGCCAAAACTAAATCAAATCTAGAATATATAAAGAACTCTTACAACTCAACAAAAACCCCCCCACAAAACCCTAATTAAAAAATGGGCAAAAATAGTAATCAAAAACCTCCCCAAAAATAAGAGTCCAGGACCAGACGGCTTCTCTGGAGAATTCTACCAAACATTCAAAGAAGATTTAATACCTATCCTTCTCAAACTATTCCAGAAAATAGAGGAAGATGGAGCACTCCCTAATACATTCCATAAAGCCAACATCACCCTGATCCCCAAACCTGACAAGGACAGCACAAAGAAGGAGAACTACAGGCCGATATCACTGATGAACATAGATGCAAAAATCCTCAACAAAATTTTGGCAAACCGAATACAGCAATACATCAAAAAGATTATACACCATGATCAAGTGGGATTTATACCAGGGACACAGGGATGGTTCAACATCCACAAGTCAATCAACGTGATACACTACATTAGCAAAATGAGAAACAAAAACCACATGATCGTCTCAATAGATGCAGAGAAAGCATTCGACAAGATCCAACACCCATTTATGATAAAAACCCTCAATAAAATAGGTATAGAAGGAAAGTACCTCAACATAATAGAGGCCATATATGACAAACCCACAGCCAACATCATCCTCAACGGACAAAAACTGAAACCCATCCCTCTCAGAACAGGAACAAGACAAGGGTGCCCACTTTCACCACTCTTATTCAACATAGTACTGGAGGTTTTGGCCAGAGCAATTCAGCAGGAAAAAGAAATAAAAGGAATCCAAATAGGCAACGAAGAAGTAAAACTCTTGCTGTTTGCAGACGACATGATCTTATACATAGAAAACCCCAAAGAATCCATAGAAAAACTATTAGAAACAATCAACAACTACAGCAAAGTTGCAGGGTATAAAATCAACATACATAAATCAGTAGCACTTCTATATGCTAACAATGAACTAACAGAAAAAGATCTCAAGAACTCAATCCCATTCACGATCGCAACAAAAAGAATAAAATACCTTGGGATAAATTTAACCTAGGAAGTGAAAGATCTATACAATGAAAACTACAAGACCTTCTTGAAAGAAATTGACGACGACATAAAGAGATGGAAAGACATTCCATGCACATGGATTGGAAGAATAAACATAGTTAAAATGTCCATACTACCTAAAGCAATCTACAGATTCAATGCTATCCCAATCAGAATCCCAATGACATTCTTTACAGAAATTGAACAAAGAATCCTAAAATTCACATGGGGCAACAAAAGACCCCAAATTGCTAAAGCAATCCTGAGAAAGAAGAACAAAGCTGGAGGCATCACAATCCCTGACTTCAAAACATATTACAAAGTTACAGTAATCAAAACAGCATGGTGCTGGTACAAAAACAGGTTCACAGATCAATGGAACAGAACTGAAAGCCCAGAAATGAAACCACACATCTATGGACAGCTAATCTTCGACAAAGGAGCTGAGGGCCTACAATGGAGGAAAGAAAGTCTCTTCAACAAATGGTGCTGGGAAAACTGGACAGCCACATGTAAAAGAATGAAAATCAACCATTCTTTTTCACCATTTACTAAAATAAACTCAAAATGGATCAAAGACCTAAAGATTAGGCCTGAAACAATAAGGCTTCTACAAGAGAATATCGGCAGTACACTCTTTGACATCAGCTTCAAAAGAATCTTTTCAGACACCATAACCCCTCACTTGAGGGAAACAATAGAAAGAATAAACAAATGGGACTTTATCAGACTAAAGAGCTTCTTCAAGGCAAGGGAAAACAGGATTGAAACAAAAAAACAGCCCACTAATTGGGAAAAAATATTTACAAGTTATTTATCTGACAAAGGGTTAATCTCCATAATATACAAAGAACACACATGACTCAACAATAAAAAATCAAACAACCCAATTACAAAATGGGCAGGGGACATGAACAGACATTTCTCCAAAGAAGATATACGGATGGCCAATAGACACAGGCAAAGATGCTCATCATCACTAATCATCAGGGAAATGCAAATCAAAACTACAGTAAGATATCACCTTACACCTGTTAGAATGGCAAAAATATCCAAAAACAAGAGTGACAAATGTTGGAGAGGCTGTGGAGAAAAAGCAACCCTCATACACTGTTGGTAGGAATGCAAACTGGTACAGCCACTATGGAAAACAGTATGGAGATTCCTCAAAAAGTTAAGAACAGAAATACCTTATGACCCAGCCATCCCACTACTGGGTATCTATCCTAAGAACCCGAAATCAGCAATTCCAAAAGTCCCATGCATCCCTATGTTCATCGCAGCATTATTCACAATAGCCAAGTCATGGAACCAACCTAAGTGCCCAGCAACTGATGATTGGATAAAGAAGTTATGGTATATATATACAATGGAATACTACTCAGCCATAAAAAGGACAAAGTCGTCCCATTCACAACAACATGGATAGACCTTGAGGGTATTATGTTGAGTAAAATAAGCCAGACAGAGAAAGACGAACTCTGTATGACTCCACTCATAGGTGGTAGTTAACATATGGACAAAGAGAACTGATCGGTGGTTACCAGGAGAAAGGGGGGTGGGGGGAGGGCACTAGGGGTGAAGTGGTGTACCTACAACATGACTAATAATGATGTACAACTGTAATTTCACAAGGTTGTTAACTATCATAACCTTAAAAAAAAAAGATTACAGAAAAAAAAAGTGGGCAAAGGACATGAATAGACATTTCTCCACATAAGATGTACACATGACCAATAGGTTCGTAAAAAGATGTTCAACATCACTGATCATTAGGGACACACAAATCAAAGCCACAATGAGATATCACTTCAGACCCCTCATGATGGCTATTTAAAAAAAAAGAGAGTGAGAGAAAATAAGTGTTGGTGAGAATGTGGAGAAATTGGAACCCTCATGCGCTGCGGTGGGAATGTAAAATGGCACAGCTGCTGTGGAAAATCGTGGTTCCTCAAGAAGTTAAACATAGAATTACCATGTCATCCAGCAATCTCACTCCCAGGTATAGACCCCAAACAGTTGAAAGTCGAGATTCAAAGAGACATTAATATTCATAGCAGCATTATTCACAATGGCCAAAAGACGGAAACAACCCATGTCCATCAATGGATGACTGGATACCCAAAATGTAGCATATACATGCAGTGGAATAGTATTCAGCCAGAAAAGGATGCACGTCTGACACATGCTACCGCATGGATGAACCTTGAACACATTATGCTAAGTGAAATGTCAGACACAAAAGGACAAATATTGTATGATTCCACTTCTCCTAGGTATCCAGAATAGTCAAATTCATATATATGAGACACGAGTAGACTAGAGGTTACCAGGGACGGTGGGGGGGAGGGAATGAGAAGTTATAGTGTAGTGGGTACCAGGTTTCTGTTTAGATGATGAAAAAATTCTGGAAATGGATAGTTGTGATGGCTGCACAACTCTGTGAATGTACTTAATGCCACTGAGTGCCACTTAAAAATAGTGAAAGTGGCAAATTTTGTGAGTATTTTACCACAATAAAAAAAGAAAAAAGAACCAGACAAGACCTATGAATCTCCTCTCGAATGCCTTAATACATTTCAAATGCGGTAGGCCCCTTCTCAAATCGATTCTTGACGCCAGGGCCTGGCCCCAGCTGGTCAGCTCAGCATCAGGTGGTCCACCCAGGAGGTGAAGTGACTTAACCAACCTGAGCGGTAGGAGAAAATCTGATGCCCGATTCGCAGTCTGGTTTTCTCAAGAGATATAAAGGTTCTACGACTGGGGAACTGACAGGAGAAGGGGCAGGAAAGATGCCCGGTTTCTAGTTTGTAATCGCCAATTCTTTGCAAGCTTTTTAAAACTAAAGGTAATTTTTTTTAAGTTAAAACTTTCCTTTTTACAAAGTAAATGCATATTCAATCTATATTAATTGGAAATTATAGAAAAACATAAAGAAAATGAAAATAATACATAGTGTCACCAACCCAGAGAAAACAACTGTTAATATTTTAATGGATTTCCTTAAATTATATTTTCTGTGGTGTGTACATATGTAGTGTATATATATATATAAAATACTTACATAATATATAAGCAAGGTATAATTGTACATAGATCATATCTATGTATCTATAATTATGTATCTATATAATTATGTATCTATAATTATGCTCCCTTTTCCACTCAATATTATTTCACATGCATTTTACCAATTGATTTAACGTTCTTAAAAAAACTTGATTTTTAATCCTTGTATGATATTCCATCATATAGATCTGCCATAAGTTATTTAAATTTTCTATTGTCAGACCCTTTGGTTGTTTTCAGTTGTGAAAATAAATGAAGACCACCCAGACGAGGACACACAAAGGCTCTTTATTCAAAGCTGGCTACAGCGAGGGCGTCAGTGCCGTCACAGGCTGCGCAGAGACTCGAAGGTGGCAGAGATGGGACAGGCGTCAGGCACCGCCTGCTAGGAGGGTGCTGGCTGGGAAGCTGGAGGCGGGCTAACTAGAATCCGTCATCGTGTGATGGACTGGTTAGGGGAGCATATTTGGCTTTCTCTGCTTGGCCCTAAATTGGAAGCTGGGGGATGGAGGGCAAAAGTCAGGGGAGCTGCAGCTATGGGTGGAGTCATCCTGGTGGGCTGATGGCTACAGACGTGTGGTCAGTCTTCCCGGACTCCTCGCTGCCAGGTTGGGTCAGAGCTCTATTCTTGCATACGGTCTGAGCGTTGTCTGTACATCAGTCTCTCACAACGGATGTGTACTATTTTTTAATTTATTTTTTATCATATTGAGGTCATATTGGTTTATCACATTGTGTAATTTCAGGTGTACATTACTATGTATCAGTTTCTGTATAGACTGCATTGCGTTCACCATCACTATTCTAGTTTCTATCTGTCAGCACACACGTGTCCCTTTGCCCCTTGTGCCCACCACTCCACCCCCTTCCCCTCCGGTAACCACTAATCTCTTCCCTTTATCCATGTGTGTGTTTGTCTTCCACATACTAGTGAAACCATGCAGTGTTTGTCTTTCTCTGTCTGACTTATTTTGCTTAACGTCATACTGTCAAAGTCCATCCATTTTGTTGCAAATGGGACGATTTTGTCTTTTCTCATGGCTAGTATTCCATTGTAGATATACACACCACATCTTCCTTATCCATTCATCTATTGGTGGGCACTTGGGTTGCTTCCATGTCTTGGCAATCTTGAATAATGCTGCAGTGAACATAGGAGTGCATGGATCTCTTTGAATTGTTGATTTCAAGTTCTTTGGATAAATACCCAGCAGTGGAATAACTGGATCGCATGGTAGTTCTATTTTTAATTTTTGAGAAATCTCCACACTGTTTTCCCTAGTGTCTGCACCAGTTTGCATTCCAACCACCAGTGTAGGGGGTTCCCTTTACTCCACATCCTCTCCAACACTTATTTCTCATCTGGTTAATTATAGCCATTCTGACAGGTGTAAGGTGATATCTCATTGCAGTTTTGATTTGCATTTCCCTAGTAATTAGTGATGTTGAACATCTTTTCATGTGCCT
This sequence comes from Equus quagga, assembly GCF_021613505.1. NCBI lineage: Eukaryota > Metazoa > Chordata > Mammalia > Perissodactyla > Equidae > Equus > Equus quagga. The sequence goes on from NC_060273.1 coordinate 134,383,917, forward strand.
GTTGGCCATCTGTATATCTTCTCTGGAAAAGTGTGTGTTCATATTCTCTGCCCATTTTTTTCTTTTGGTGAGGAAGATTGGCCCCAAGTTAACAGCTGTTGCCAATCTTCCCCTTTTTCCTTGAGGAAGATTGTCACTGAGCTAACATCTGTGGCAATCTTCCTCTATTTTGTATATGGGACACTGCCACAGCAAGGCTTGATGAGCAGGGTGTAGATCCATGCCCAGGATTCGAACCTGCAAACCCTGGGCCACTGAATAACCCCTTGTCTGATAAGTGATTTGCAAATATATTTTCCCAGTTGGTGGGTGGTCTTTTTGTTTTATTCATGGTTTCCTTTGCCTTGAAGAAGCTTTTTAGTCTGATGTAGTCCCATTTGTTTAGTTTTTCTTTTGTTTCCCTGGCCTGAGTAGATAAGGTATTTGAAAAGATGCTGCTAAGACCAATGTCTGAATGTACTGCCTATGGTTTCTTCTAGCAGTTTTATGGTTTCAGGTCTTACACTCAAGTCTTTAATCCATTTTGGGTAAAATTTTGTGTATGGTATAAGATAATGGTCTACTTTGATTCTTTGCATGTGGCTGTCTAGTGTTCCCAACAGCATTTATTGAAGAGACTTTCCTTTCTCCATTGTATGTTCTTGGCTCCTTTGTCAAAGATTAGCTGTCCGCAGATGTGTGGTTTTATTTCTGGCCTTTCAGTTCTGTTCCATTGATCTGTGTGTCTGTTTTGTGCCAGTGCCATGCTGTTTTCATTACTAAGCTTTCTAGTATACTTTGAAGTTATGGAGTATGATGCCTCCAGCTTTGTTTTTTTTTTTCTCAGGATTGCTTTGGCTATTTGGGGTCTTTTTGATGTTCCATATAAATTTTAGGATTCTTTGTTTTATTTCATTGGGACTCTGATTGGGATTGCATTGAATCTGTAGATTGCTTTAGGTAATACAGACATTTTAACTATGTTTATTCTTCTAATCCATGGGCATGGAATATCTGTCTATTTCTTTATGTCATTATCAATTTCTTTCAATAGTGTCTTATAATTTCATTGTATAGGTCTTTCACCTCCTTGGTTAAATTTATTCCTAGATATTTTATTCTTTTGTTGCAATTGTAAATGGGATTGTGTTCTTGAGTTCTCTTTCTGCTAGTTTGTTATGAGTGTGTAGAAATGCAACTGATTTTTGTAAGTTGATTCTGTACCCTCAACTTTGCTGAAGTTGTTGATTATTTCCAATAGCTTTCTGGTGGATTCTTTAGGGTTTTCTGTATATAGAATCATGTCATCCACAAAGAGCAAGTGTTTCACTTCTTCCTTTCCAATTTGGATCCCTTTTATTTCTTTTTCTTGCCTAATTGCTCTGGCCAAAACTTCCAGTACGATGTTGAATAGGAGTGGTGAGAGTGGGCAACTTTGTCTTGTTCCTGTTCTCAGAGGGATGGCTTTCAGTTTTCCCCGATTGTGTATGATGTTGGCTGTGGGTTTTTGATATATGCCCTTAATAATGTTGAGGTACTTTCCTTCTATACCCATTTTATTGAGAGTTTTTATCATAAATGGATGTTGAATCTTATCAAATGCTTTCTGTGCATCTATTGAGATGATCAAGTCATTTTTATTCCTCATTTTGTTAATGTGGTGTATCACATTGATTGATTTGCAGATGTTCAACCATCCCTGTATCCCTGGTATAGATCCCACTTGATCATGATGTATGATCCTTTTAATGTATTGGTGTGTTCAATTTGCCAGCATTTTGTCGAGAATTTTTGTATCTGTGTTCATCAGTGATATTGCCCTGTAATTTTCCTTCTTTGTGTTGTCCTTGCCTTGTTCTGGTATCAGGGTGATGTTGGCCTCATAGAATAAGTTAGGAAGTATTCTGTATTCTTCAATTTTTTGGAATAGTTTGAGAAGGATAGGTACTAACTCTTCTTTGAATGTTTGATAGAATTCTCCAGAGAAGCCATCTGGTCCTGGACTTTTGTTTTTTGGGAGGTTTTGTTTCCATCTCTTTACTTGTGATTAGTCTTCTTAGATTCTCTATTTCTTCTTGATTCAGTTTTGGGAGGTAGTATGAGTATAAGAATTTATCCATTTCTTCTAGGTTGTCCAATTTGTTGGCATATAGCTTTTCATAGTATTCTCTTATAATCCTTTGTATTTCTGTGGTATCCTTTGTAATTTCTCCTCTTTCATTTTTAATTTTATTTATTGGAGCCTTCTCTCTTTTTTTCTTAGTGAAGTCTGGCTAAGGGTTTGTCAATTTTGCTTATCTTCTCAAAGAACCAGCTCTTGGTTTCATTGATCCTTTCTAATTTTTTTCAGTCTCTATTTCATTTATTGCTGCTCTAATTTTTATTATTTTCCTATCATTGACTTTGGGCTTTGTTCATTCTTTTCCTAGTTCTGTTAAGTGTAGTTTAAGATTATTTATTTGAGAATTTTCTTGTTGAGGTAGGCCTGTATTTCTATAAATTTTGCTCTTAGAACCGCTTTTGCTGAATCCCATAAGAGTTGGTATGTTGTATTTTCATTTTCATTTGTCTCCTGGTATTTTTTGATTTCTTCTTTAATGTCTCTATTGATCCAGTCGTTGTTCAGTAGCATGTTGTTTAGTCTCCACAGATTCGTGACTTTCCTAGTCTTTTTCTTATACTTGATTTCTAGTTTCATAGCATTATGGTCAGAAAAGATGCTTGACATAATTTCCATCTTCTTAAATTTATTGAGGCTTGCATTGTTGCCCAATATATATTCTATCTTTGAGAATGTCCCATGCGCACTTAAGAAGAAAGTGTATTTTGCTGTTTTTGGATGGACGGTTCTGTATATATCTATTAAGTTCATCTGGTTTAGTATTTCATTTAAGGCCACCGTTTCATTGTTGATTTTCTGTCCAGATGATCTATCCATTGATGTAAGTGGGGTGTTGAGGTCCTCTACTATTATTGTGTTGCTGTCAATTTCTCCCTTTAGGTCTGTTAATAGTCGCTTTATATACTTTGGTGCTTCTGTGTTAGGTGCATATATATTCATTAATGTTATATCCTCTTGGTGGAATGTCCCTTTTATCATTATATACTGCTCCTCTTTGTCTCTCATTGCCTGTTTTGTCTTGAAGTCTACTTTGTCTGATAGAAGTATGACAACACCTGCTTTCTTTTGTTTGCCATTAGCTTGGAGTATCGTCTTCCATCCCTTCACTCTGAGCCTGTGTTTGTCTTTAGAGCTGAGATGTGTTTCCTGGAGGCAGCATATTGTTGGGTCTTGTTTTTTAATCCATCCTACGACTCTGTGTCTTTTGATTGGAGAATTAAATCCATTTACATTTAGAGTGATTATTGATAAATGAGGGCTTATTACTGCCGTTTTATCTCTTGCTTTCTGGTTGTCCTATATTTCCCTTGTTTCTTTTCCCTTGTATTTCTGACTGCCATTTCAGTTTGGTGGTTTTCTGTGATGGTTTTCTCAGTTTTCTCTTTATTTTCGATTTGTGGCTCCACTCTGATTTTTTGTTTAGTGGTTACCATGTGGTTTGTGTAAAAGATCTCATAGATGAGATAGTCCATTTTCTGATAGCCTCTTATCTCCATTAGTCTAAGGAGGTTCCACCCCTTTCCTCTTCCCCTTCTGAGTTATTGTTGTCACAAATTGTTCTTTTCTGTGTTGTGAGTTTGTGACTAAGTTGAAGTGTTTATAGTTATTTTTTGATGCTTTCCTTCTCTTTGTCTTTTATGTTATGATTAAGTGTTCACTAACCTATTCTGATATAGAGTTGAAATTTTCTGATACTATCTGTCTGCTTATCTCCTTGCTCAAGGTTTTGCAAACTTTTCCCTTTTCATTACAGGTAGGAGGACTTCCTTCATCATTTCTTGTAAGGGAGGTCTAGGGGAGATGAACTTCCTCAACTTTTGTTTATCTGGGAAAACTTTTATTTCTTCATCGTATCTGAAGGATAGTTTTACTGGATAGAGGATTCTTGGCTGAAAGTTTTTGTCTTTCAGTATTTTGAATATATCGTTCCATTCTCTCCTAGTCTGTAAGGTTTTTGCTGAGAAATCCACTGAAAACCTAATAGGAGTTCCTTTGTAGGTTGTTTTCTTCTACCTTACTGTCTTTAGTATTTTTTCTTTGTCATTCACTTTTGCCAGTTTTAATAGTATTTGCCTTGGAGAAGGTCTTTTTGCATTGATGTAATTAGTTTTATTGGTTTCATGTACTTGTAAGTCCAATTTCTTCCCCAGGTTTTGGAAGTTCTCAGCTATTATTTCTTTGAACAAGCTCTCTGCTCCTTTCTCCCTCACTTCTCCCTCTGGAATATCTATAATCCTTATGTTCCTTTTCCTGATTGAGTCAGACATTTTTCAAAGAATTTGTTCATTTAAAAAAAATCTTCGTTCTCTCTCCTCCTCCACCTGAAGCATTTCTATATTTTTGTCTTCTAAATCACTAATTCTGTCCTCCATGATGTCAGCTCTATTTTTTTTTTGGATTCTAGATTATTTTTTATCTCATTAATTTTTTTCTTCATATCTATCATTTTTTTTTTTAGAATTCAGTGTCTCTGGTGAAGTATTTCTTCTGCTCATTAATTCTATTCCTGAGCTCATTGAACTGTCTTTCTGAGTTTTCTTGTAACTTGTTGAGATTCCTTATGACAACTGTCTTGAATTCTCTGTCATTTAGATGGTAAATTTCTGTGAGTTCAGGATTGGTTTCTGGAGACTTGTCATTTTCCTTCTTCTCTGAAGTGTTACTGTAGTTCTTCATGGTGTTTGATGAAGTGACCCTTTGCTGGCACATTTGTGGTATCAGGTTGCAGATTCCACCTGCCACAGCTGGGGAGGGGAGCAGGATCTGTGTTTCCTGATCCTGCCCTGTCTGCTGCAAATTGTGCTGGTAGGGCTGCTCTGCATTTGTGCACTGGCTGCAGCCACTTGGTGGGTCACGCATGGACATGCAGGCACTGCTCCTGTGCTCTGCTGGTGGGTCACTCTTGTGTGGGACCACTGCACTGGGCAGGGCACCAGCTGAGCTAGTGCACTAGGCAGGAGGGAGGGGTGCTTGTCTTAACATGTGGTGGTTCTGTGCTCACGGGCAGCTCAGCTGAGCTACCACGCTTGGTGGGGGCTCCTTCACAAGGGCTGGGCTGTGCCACTCAGTGGTCAGCATTCCCATGGGCTGGGCGGCTGTGGCAAGGTGGGTGCTTCCACAGACCAGGCTACAGTTCTGAGAGCATTCACATTTGGGCTGGGCTGCCCCTGCCTCCTCTTACAGTCCTGCCGGCCTCTGTGTGAGGACCTGCAACCTATGTATTTATTTTTTGTTGACAAGCTTCCTCTTTTTGCTTGAGGAAGATGGTCACTGAGCTAACATCTGTGCCAACCTTCCTCTACTTTATGTGGGATGCCACCACAGGGTGGCTTGATGAGTGGTGCTAGGTCCATGCCCAGGATGTGAACCTACAAACCCTGGGCTGCCAAACTGGAGCACACAAACTTAACTATTATACCACCAGGCTGGCCCAAGGACCCACAACCTAGATGGCTGCCACTGGCGAAGGGGAGGGGTGCTCACCTAGTTCCACTGTTTCCCGGGGATCCAGTCCACCCACCTTCAGATGCACAGTTGCATGGATCTCTCAGATGTCCCGTTGTGCTGTGCAGGCAATCCTCTACCAGTTAATGGATGTCCATCTAAGTGTAACTTCGAGGGGAGAGACAAAGGGAGCAACTCACTCCACCACGATGCTGACGTCACTCTCTGTATGTGTACTATTATAAACAACACTGAGAGGAACATATTTGTCCTTACCTCTTCGCACATATCTATGAATGTGTCCTAGGATTGAACTTGAAGTGAGATTACTAAGTCAGAATTGCTTTGTAAAGGATGGGTATTAATTTTCAACATTTTGGCGATGAACATTTTGATGGTTTACCAAATTTTACTCTCAAAATCTGTGAGTGAGGATGTTTGTCTCTCTCTCACCTTCAGGACAGATGATTTCAATGCCCAAATATCTCATCTGTTATTCAAGTAATAATAATTAACCAACCAAACCAATCAGCATGAGTTTGTTGAGTATCAGCGTGTGTTCCACTCTGCTAATGGGTGTGGAAGATGGAGATGATGTAAAAAGCTTGGTTCCTGCAACTTACAGTCCAGCCATGGAACAGGAAATGAATACGAGATAGATCTTGGGCTGCTGATTATTCTATAAAGTGAGAGAGTTGGATGATGCCTCCTTGAACTCTCCGACTCCAACCTTCTATGTATTATGGAACAAGGAGAATAATGAACTGTGGCCTCTGCAGCTCTGACTATAAATGGTGCAGCAGAAGGAGGGTGAAGATGTGAGGGATGAGGAGTTAAACAACCTGGGTGTTCAGTGGGAGGCATCCAGGCCATATGAGCATCAATGCAAATCCTGTTCAGACTAGTGCCCTGGAGGTAGAAGCGAGCATTGCTTGTGTGGGAAACTTGAGGCTCTGCCCCTGGGCCCCAGTTTCCTTAGTTGTAGGATGGGATAATGAGAGCATTCATATCATGGGGTTGTTGTTGGTTGGGACTCAATGAGATAACATGGGTGCTGGATATCTTCCTCCAGATCCGCTCTCCACCCTGACCAAGGGGCTGACCTGGGTAAACAACATCACCAGGCTCCTTGTCTCTCCTTCTGGTTGGGTTCAGCCAATGGGAGGGACCAGCAGACGTGGAGGGAGGAGGAGAATGAGGTTGGAGTATTTGTTCCCTGGGTCTCTTCCCTGGGTATCCCCACAGGCTGGACTTCACAAATCACAAATTCCCGGACCCCACTCCAGACTGGTCAGAACATCCCAGGGAGGGAACTAAGAATCTAAATTGATAACAGCATCCCAGGGATTCTGATAATCAGGCCAACCATTTCAAGGGGTCAAACAGAGGTACAAAAATGATGAGGTCATGGTCCCTGGTCTCTGGCAGTTTAGAATTAAAGGCAGTGGGTCAGGGAAAGGGAAAGAAAAATAATCCTACTCTGACTTAGATCACTATTGCTTTGTGTTGCCTGTTCGGGGCTTTATACAAATGGGATTGTGCATGTGTACTCTTGTCTGGTTTTGTTCAATCTGATGTCCTATCTTGCAGGTGGCAGTGGTTCATGCTTTCTGATTGCTCTGTAGCATCCTGTTGAATGACTATGCCACAAAACAGGGAAGGGCTGGAGTCTGCCCCACATTGCTAACACCATTTCCTCACCTGTTCTGCATCCTTCAGCCTCCTCCCCTATCACAAGCAAAGAGAATTCGCTGGCATCAATGCAACCATGTTAGAATAAAAGCATATTTTATAAATAAATGCTAATAATTTGTGAATGTTTGCTGTGCTACGGTGTGCTAAGATACTGCTCTGAGTGCCTTACATGTTTTAGCTGACTTCATCTTCACAAAAACCTTAGGGGGTAGGTGACATTATTATTCCCCTTATTCGATAAGGAAACTGAGGCACAGAGAGGGGATGTGACTTGCCTCGGGCACACAGCCAGTGAGTGGCTTTGCCAGGATTTGGACTCAGGCAGTCTGGTTCAGAGCCTGTAGTCTTAACCACTGCAGCTTTGACAGAGTTCACAGGCTGTGCCCCACCAGTGACTTCTGTGACAGAAAGAGCAGGTTGGTTGCACAAGTACCATGAGCAACACACTTGCTCTGCACACGGGAGTGCTCAGTGCAAGCTCATCTAACACCGCAGGATGAAGACTGGGGGCGGGGTGCCTCTTCCAGCCTCGGTAGGAGCCGCTGAGCACTTGAAGGTCGCAGAGGGAAGAGCTTCTACAGTCCAGCTGTCAGTCCCCGTCACTCATCAGGAGAGCGGGGCAATCAGGGAGCAGACAGCAACCCTGTGATGGTGACTCACGAGGACGCCTCACGGACGCGCAGCATGCTGACATCAGGCACCCACAGGAACACTCCGGCAGTGCGTCATCTCTCCACCGTCTCAGATTTCACCCCTTAATCCCAAGGGTTTCTAAGAAAATCCTGGATATCACCACTAATGATATGCGCAGCAGCAGACCTACGGAGCTTTTCCAGCCCACGGCTGCATCACATGGCGAGCACCTTCCACATACTTGCGGCCTGGGCCCACGGTGTAACTCGGGTTTGCCCTTCGGCAATGACAGTCCCAGCACCCTTGAATATTAACAGCCCTGGCAGGCGTCCCGGTCACACACAGGGTTTGCCTAGGGAAGGGCTGCTGTTTCTCGCGCATTACTAAGTGTTTTCCTCGCCTGTCGTGCATCCTTCAGCCTCCTGCCCTGTCACAAACAAAGGGCATCCATGGGCAAGAATGCAGCGACGTTAGAATAAAGGCCTGGAAACAGGTCTAAATCACCTTCAGGACCAGTCATTCGCAGACTTTCTGTTTTGGGACTGCTCACAGAGGAAAAGGGGAAGAAATTGGTTGTCATCGACCATCTCAGGTGTGGGGTTTGGTATAAAGTCACAAACACACAATCTTGGGTCTCAAATATGACTCAAACCAACATGTGTAAGACTGTTGTGTAGCTCTAGCTGTAACTTCCTGTGTTCTCCAGAGACCATGAGAATGCTCGGCAGTTCTCAACTTATGGAAGGACTGTGTGGCTAAATTCACAGATTGTTTTAAACTGGGAACATACTTTTCTTTGAACATGTATACGATTGTTAAAAATTGCAGTATTACATATGCACAGAAAAAGGCACTAATTTTTTTTTTTTAAAGATTGGCACCTGGGCTAACAACTGTTGCCAATCTTTTTTTTTTTTTTTTTTCTGTTTTTTTCCCCAAACCCCACCCTGTACATAGTTGTATATCTTAGTTGCAGGTCCTTCTAGTTGTGGGATGTGGGACGCCACCTCAACGTGGCCTGACAAGTGGTGCCATGTCTGCACCCAGGATCCAAACCCTGGGCCGCTGCAGCGGAGCGTGTGAACTTAACCACTCAGCCACAGAGCCGGCCCTGTAGGCACTAATTTTAAGGGTTCAGCTTGATGGATTTTTACATAGGTGTAAACAGCCAGATCACGGTTTAGCACCCAGGAGGCTCCCTCATGCCCCTTCCCAGACATCAGCCATCTCTCAGAGGTGAGGCAACCTCTATTCTGAATTCTGCCAGCAGAGACTAGCGTTTTAAGGTAACTTTTTTATTGATATAGAACAGACATGTTCAGTGCAGAAAGTGAACTGATCTCAAGGTCGAGTGAAATAAATACTTAAGTCTGTATACACCCACGTGACCACCACCCAGAGCAGTGCATCGAAATCGTCGTGCCCCAGGAGGCTCCCTCAGCCCCTTCCGGGTTAAGAACTGTCTCCCGCAGGAAGCCCTCTTCTTGGATCACCGTCACTTACCGCTGCCCGTGCGGGTCTTTACCTAAACGGGACTGTGCAGGACGCACACCTGCCTGGCTTTTGTTCAGCATCGTTCCACCAAAATTCCCCCATAAATGATGATTACAAGTATTTGTTTTAATTGGTAGCATAAAAAGGTGTGTTGTGTAAAGAGAGGAACCCTGTGTGCTACTGACAATTCAGACCGTCTTGCTAAGTGCCTACCATGGTCTAACATCTCGCGGTAACTTTAATGCCTCCAAAGCAATGAAATGGTAGGCTAGCCACCGAGCAGTTACAGGACAGAGAATGAAGTCTACGCACCTGGAAGGGTGCATGCTACGCTCCTTATATCTGGGGCCGTTTTCCTTGTTTTTCTCCCCAAACCTGAGTGCATAGTTGTACGTCCCAGTTGTAGGTCATTCTGGCTCTCCTATGTGGACGCCACCACAGCGTGACCTGATGAGCAGTGTGTACGTCCACACCCAGGATCCGAACCTGTGAACCCTGGGCTGCTGAAGCAGAGCATGTGAATTTAACCACTACATCACCACGCCCCCTTTTTCCCTCTTTATAAAGCAGAAAGTCAGGCGCCCAGCGTGCACCCTGTTAATGGGAAGATGCTGCCCTGCTGCCTCCTCCTCTCACACTGACGTTGGGGCTCCTGTCCAGCCAGGCAGCTGGATGGAAACGTTCTCTGAGTCCGTCGAGGCCACTGTGGAGCTGGGAGGCCGTACCGTGATATAGAGACCTTCAAAGAAGCCGTGATTGTGTAATAAATAGACTCATTAGTAACGAGCTGTACATCTTCTAAGGAAAGGTTCGTATCAACAGCATCAGAACAAAAAAGGTACAACTGAACGTAAGGATTTGTAGAGAGATTTATGGTTTACAATATGATTCCAGGTACTTTTATCTCATCTGATCCCATTGCTCAGAGGAGTTAAGTGACTTGCCTGAGGCCACACAGCTTGAACCTAGAACTAACTCCCATCCTGTGCTTTTTCCACCACACAATACGGACAGCAGTAACTTAAAAACAATGGTAATATAACTGAATTGCATTACAACGAAATAAATAGAAAACAAAAACTCTGCAGAAAAATTACATGATCTAGTTTATTAATCCTTCATTAAAACACAAAATATAACATACTATATAAAAAATTTATTTTGTTATACCCAAACTCTTTCTTTATATAATATGCTCATATAAATATATACCTGAGTAAGACATGAACGGAAGGATACGCTCTGAAATGTTAACAGTGACTATCTCTGGGGTTGAATTATCGGCAATTTCGTGTGGTTTGGAAGAGGATGAGCTTGTCTCCATTTTCTACAATATATGCATGACCTATATACATTCTGAAAGAGCCTTTTGTCATTTTACTGTTACACAGTCATTTTGATATTCTACTTTTAAAATAGCCACCTCATGGTCTAACTCAATGAAAGCGCATTTGGAATATGCAGCCACCACTTCCTGAGCGTCTCCCTGCTGTTTCACACACGTGATTCCATTAACTTTCACAAGTGTCACCATGCGGTACATTATCCCCACGTCACAGAGGCGGCAGCTGATGCTCAGAGAGGTTCCTCTGTCGAGACTGCACCGTCAGGACCGGGGCCTTGGTTGTGGTGTGCTCCAAGGCCCGCCTTCTCCCCTCCTCCCTCGGGGAGCTAACCCCAGCGTCTCCCCTGTGGGGGAGCTGCTCTCACATGCTGGCGCAGCCTCTCAGAGCCCCTTCTTTAAAAATACCCTTAAAGTATTAAAATAGTTATTTATTTATTTGTGAGGAAGATTGGCCCTGAGCTAGCATCTGTTGCCAATCTTTCTCTTTTTGCTGAGGAAGACTGGCCCTGAGCTAACATCCGTGCCCATCTTCCTCTATTTTACATGTGGGACGCCACCTCAGCACGGCTTGATGAGCAGTGCTAGGTCGGCACCCGGGATCCAAACCTACGAACCCTGGGCTGCTGATGCTGAGCGCATGAACTTAACCACTACACCACCAGGCTGGCCCCTAAAGTAGACAGTTTTTAAGTGATTACATGTATCATAAAAAGAGTGGAAGGATATGCTCCAAATGGTATATATGGCCAGGGAGTGGAATTGATAGTGCTGGGACTTTCATTTTCTAAGCTTTTATATTTATCTTTTTCCTTTTTAAAATTTTCTATAATAGTTTTTTAAAAAAAGATGAGAGTCAGAAAAGTCATAGACTTTTCCTATACTGTCTATCTTTTGAACACTGGTGCATCTCGATACCAGGTTCACAACACAAACCATCTCTAGCAATGCAGACAAGATGTGGTCTCCTCACCACCCCTCGTCTCCTCACCTGGACGTCCTGCTGGACCACAACCTCCGGGGCTCCACCTGTCCCACTGACAGTTCCATCTTCAATGCCAGGACGGCACCTGGCCAATGAAAGCACTTGGCACATAACTGGCAAATGAGTGAGTGGAAGATACGCACTTTCCTCTTCTCACGTTTCAGACATCCAGGCATATTCTCACATTAACGTCCAACTAGCACACGGGTTAAAGTCAGGTGGAAGAAAGAGAATGCACAGGAACTATCTTTGCTTCTGAATTCACAACTTGCCAAAGGGGCCCTGTTATGGGTTGAACTGTGTCCCCCTAAAAAAGATATGTTGAAGTCCCCACCTCTGGTCCCTCAGAACGTGACGTTATTCGGAAACAAGGTCTCTGCAGGAGTAATTAGTTAGGATGAGGTCACACTGGAGTAGGGTGGGTCCCTAACCCAATGACTCTGTCCTTATAAGAAGACGGCCACGCGAAGACGGAGACACGGGGAGAAGGCCATGTGGAGACGGAGCACTGGGGTGACACATAAGCCAGACATTGCCAGCAAACCCCCAGCGCCAGGAGGGGCTCCCCGACAGGTCTCGGAAGCGCAGGGCCTGCCGACGCCCTGGCTGCAGCCTCCAGTCTGCAGAAGGGAGAGACAGGAAACGTCTCCTGTTGTGAGCCACTCAGCTTGTGGCACTTTGTACCAACACAGTGGCCTTGACTTTGAATTCTGGCAAATAATGGGGAGGAGACAGGCACCTGGACAGCACAGCCTACAGGTTTTCAATGACTTCCAGTTTATTTTCTGATAAATGGAAACTATTTCAAGAACACGCCCATTCTAGGGAATGCTAGAAATGCAGACAATAAACACACACACACAACTACAGTAACTGAAACGTCAACACTGAAATCAGCGTTACAACCTTGGTCTTCAAAGATCCACATTTATGACTGTAGTAAAATAAAGTTTCAAAAAGTCAAATTTCCTTAATACTTCATTTCAATATTAATCTAACTTTTTACAGTCTACCAAAATGGTATTATTTCATCTGTTTCTTTTAAGATTGGCGTTCTTCTTAAGTGAAATGTTCACGTGGGGACAGCAAGTGAAGCTGTTCCAGCTTCCAGAGGGGCCTCGCTTCCCTAGGTGTCGCCTCTTAAGACTCTTGGGCCCTACGCTCTGAACCAAGGAATTAAAATATTAACAATAAACACTAAACAAAATTTCATTGACAAAGAAAAACTAGGACATTCATTTGGTAACAACACTTTTTAAGCCTCTGCTTTTCCACATGCTTTTCTATGGTTTCATCACTCTAGAAAATTCTATGAACATTAATTGACTGAATGGCAGTTATATTAAGGAGAAACTGTATTTCTACACCTGAGACATTATCAACGAGATAGATGATGCTGAATAGGATCGTATAACAATGATTTTTTAAAAACAATTTTTTTAGGCAGTCTATTGTTCATACTAATAAAAATAAAACATTTCTCACGAATATAGCCCCAAAGCCAAGATAATTCTTGGGGGGATGAAGCATCCCAATAAATCGAAGGCAGATTCTAAGTAACTGTAACATCACAGGGCCTAGGATGGACCGAAAAGGCCGCAAACTCACACCACCCTCCCGCCGGGTGTGTGCAGGACCGGCTGGCCGGGGGACTTGGAGGCAGGCGCACAGCGACACTGACTGAAGGAAGCAGGGCTGCCTTGGACCCCCGTGGGCACAGAACCATGGGGAAGCATCAGCCTATGGCTCCGTGTGGCAGGAGTCATGAACAGCACAAAGAAGAAGTCCGAGACGCCTGGCTCGTCGGTTCGCTGGGTGGGCTTGCTCGGGAAGGGCTGGCCTTTCCTCGAGCTCTCTCTGATGGTGTTCATCTCACAAACACTTCTGTACGTCTCACAGACACTCACGCAGTGCTCGTAACGAGCCAGGCTCTGTTCAAGTGCTTTACGAGTCTTACCTCACGTCATCCTCCTCACAACCCCACGAGGTAGCTACGATCAGCCGGTTTCACGGAGGAGAGAGGCACAGGGAGACGAGGCAGCTGCCCAAGGTCACGAGGCTGGAAAGTGCTGATTTCGGATTCAAACCCCTTTCAAGGGAAGAAATGACGCTTTTGGCTAGGGAGAGAAATTCGGCCTAGAAAAATCCTAGGAACCGCCTGAGTGAAAAAGGAGAAAGCAGCACCAGAAGCGACAGTCCACTTGCTCGTCACGCCTCGAGGATGTGGCCTCTCAATCACGTTCATCTTTAACGAGACAGATGAAACTGTGCAGAGCCAACTGCGGGATTCCTCCCATTCTTAGGACGTCGGAATGTGTTCTGAAATGTCTGAACACAGCACACCAGCTACCCCATCAGAGCGGATTCCAGAAGCACTAGCTCCTCCATCCCAGGGCCTAGCACGGAAAAGAAGGGACATAAATATGGAGTCTCGTATAAAAAAGTGGTTTCAAACAAGGTTTAAGAATAAGCTTGGACATCCCAATTCATTATCTTATCGTATTCTTGAATTCTTTGCTTTATGTGAGAAAGTTTATTCTTCAGATAATCACAGCGTTCCTTTTTCTCCAGAAATGTAGGGTCCTGGAAAAGAAACACAGCCATCACTTCAGCCTCCGGCTTCATCGTCAAAGAACACAGAAACATACATTATCACCCAGAAAATGACCCTTCTCAAGGCCTACTTTCCTGCAGATTTCAAAATCTGCCAAATAAGAATAACATGGGAGCTCCCTACGTTTATAGTCGACTTTATTTTTTAGAACAGTTTTAGGTTCATAGCAAACTCGAGTGGGCAGTACAGACAGCCGAGGCACCTTTAACTTTAGTAAAAGACATAAAAAGATAATTAATACGCATAGAAAAGCTGCAGGAAAGCTCTCTCCAGCTCTGCGGACGTGAGCAGTCAAGGATGGAGCTGGAGGCGTGTGAGCTGACACTCTTCCCGAAGGAACTGTGGGGGCGGAGGTCTGTGGGCGCCGAGTCAGGAGGCAGCACGAACTCAGGACAGAGACGAGCGGAACGGCCACCCGTGCTCCCTCCCTGACAAGCAGCATCTTAAGAAATAGAAACTAAGTACCTCTTCAGCTAAAAGAATCTAGAGTCTGTCAGTCGTCACCACTGTACCTGGATGGGAACGTACTTGGAAGAAGAAAACGGTTTTACTCACATTCTTTTTTTTCTTAAACTCTTCGTGGATTCTCGAAATTCTCTCATGTTCCTAGAAGTGACATATCGTATACTTGAATTAAAACACTTGCATTTACTCAAATTGTATCTCAAGGTGGTCTCAGAGGACAAGGGGAATTGGAACAGGAAGCAGTTTCTGCTGAAGACTATATAATGAGCATGTTCACACGCACAGATTCAACTCGCTGGACGAACGTCTGGGGGCTTGTCTGCCGGCCACTGGGGGCCTGCGGGGGCGAGAGAAAGGGCTGCGGGAACCCAGAACCGAGGCCGGGCTGCTGCCTACCAGCACGTGACCGTGGGCAGCTCCTTACCCCGAGACTCGGCTCCCTTGAGGGTAAAACGGAAACAATAACCGTGGTACCTCAGAGGGCCGAGACGCTCGGGCATCTGAAACCACCCTCATCAAGCGCGGGCACAGGATTAAGCACACGAGCTGTAATTACCACCTTCGCCCCTTTGGAAAGTTCTTTTTCAAGTTACTAGGTATTGGGATTAAGAGGTTGAGAGTATTCGACTTTTGAAAATAGGTACTTTAAGGTTCCCTCTAACTTTATTCTAGATTTTATAATAAATGTGAAATTTGTTAAGATGTCGAACAGTCCATACAAAGGGAACAGCTTACTAGAGCAAGGCCCTCATGTATCCATGAAAACCTACGCTAAATAAAACATCAAGTGTAATAACGTGTTGTTCTAAAGGCTTCCCCCCAGGACCTTTTCCATCACTGACCCACATCCTCCTCCCAGTATCTTTCAACTCTTCGATGTCTGTTACGCGCTCAGATCCTGAGCACCGCCGTGTGTTGGGTGCTCGCCAGCAGCGAGAGCCCCCTGGTAACTCAGCCGACGTCTCTATGAAAGGTCCTGGGCTGGGGGTTAACCAGCTGCCCGGGGGTGGGGGGCTGTGCTGGGGACGGAGGCAGAGGGGCAGAGGAGAGAAACTGAGTTGGAGAGGGTGAGGACCAGAGGGGTTATTTTGAGCAATATTCCTGTTTTATAGGGTTAGAAAAGTCATGTGCTTGTTTCATTTTCCAAGGGCACACAGTCAGGCTGGACAGAGGACCCGTGCCTCCCGCAGGCCCACTGGGCTTCACACATGCCCTGGGGCCGTGCTGGGAACCCAGCCAACCTTTGGGGACTCCTGCCCAAGGCACAGCTCAGCCTGCGAGAGGGTGAGCGTTTCCACTTTAGGGGAGGACTGGGCAGCCACAGAACCCCCGCGGCTCTGTCTGGCCACCTACTCGCCACGCCAGGGCAGAGGAAACGCTGCTGTGGACAGCGTGTGGGAGCACCATGGCACTCAGTCTCTCAGCCCCACTGTAATCGGGATGCTCCCAAGCCTGAGCCCTTGGCCCCTCCTGCAAAGCCTCAAACCAGAGACCACCGGGCTGGGCTCAGGCTGCCCGTCACGGCCGGGCTTCTCAGCCTCCGTCCGCCAGCCAGCTCGCTGCTCCGCCCTGTGCCCATCCTCACTCCTTCCTCACTGCCCTGAGGGCCTCTGGACCCGGTAGCCCTTCTTGGACCCCTGCACCTTGCTTGCTGTCCAGATGGTACCCCCTGACCCTTGACCTGCAGTATCCCCCGGTATCGGGTCTCCTAGGCAACACCATCCCCTCACCCCTGGACCAGGAGAATGTCACTGTTCCACAATAACTATAACTGACGTAAATGTGTGCTTAAAAGTCTGCAGTCGAAACAAAGATGGTCAACGAATACGGGTCTCAGGAGAAGAATAGATACATAACATGTCTACATATTACACACACATACATTAACCTGCTTCACATTTATTAGAAAATGCTGTATGAGCTTTTAAAATTCTAATTACACAAGCACAGTCATGCGTCATGTTCTGAGAAATGCGATTTCGTCATGTGCAAACATCACAGAGTGACACACACACACCTAGACGGTAGAGCCCCCTACACACCTGGGCCACAGGGTACTAACCCTAGGGGACCACCGCTGTGTCTGTGGTCCATCGACCAAAATGTCGTGATGCGGTGCACGACTGTAATAGATTAGGTTAACACACCCCTTTAAAAACGACAGGGCATTATGCAGAAGTGCTCACGGCAGCATTATTCATAATGGCCAAAAGTGGACACAACCCAAATGCCCGTCAACTGATAAATGGATAAACACAATGTGGTCTATCCACACAATGGAATATTATTATTCCACCACAAAAAAGAATGAGGCACTGACTCCCACTACAGTATCAATGGACCCTGAAAACATTATGCTAAATGAAAGAAGCCAGACACAAAAGGCGACATATTCCATCACTGCATTTATACGAACTGTCCAAAATAAGCAAATCCATCCCACAGAAAGGATGTCGGCAGCTGTCAGCTGTTGGTGAGCTGGGAACGCAGAGTGAGCACTAATGGGTATGAGGTTCTTTTTGTGTGACAAAAACGTTCTGGCATTAGCGAGGGGTAACGGTTGTATGACTCTGTGAATATACTAAAACCCACTGAACAGTACCCTTAACAGGGTGGGTTTTGTGGCACGTGAATTATATCTCGATAACAAACATGTGTCTGAGCCAGCCCCATGGCCTAAGTTAAGTTTGGCACGCTCCATTTCGGGGGCCTGGGGTTGGTTCCGGGCCACAGACCTACACCACTCGTCTGTCAGTGGCCAGGCTGTGGCAGCATCCCACGGAGAAGAACTCGAAGGACTTACAGCTAGGATATACAACCATGCACTGGGGCTTTGGGGAGGAAAAAAGAGGAAGATTGGCAACATATGTTAGCTTGGGGAGAATCTTTCCCGTGGGGGAAAAAAGTATGTCTGATAAAAAGTGCCCCCGATTATGAGGGCATTCCAATTTTAGAGATATTAAAATGTGAAAAAAAAGACGATTACAGAAAAGGCTTAAGTCCTCTGTGACCGCCACGCGCACCCCGGGGTCCTTGGTGTCATAAGCACGGTTGTCATCTGACGGAGGCGCCTGGCAGCTCGCGTGTGTGCAGCTCCAGATCCACCCTCCCGCCTTCCCCACTGTGCCTTTGGGCCTGGCTGGTGCCTGCTTGGCTGTTACCCACCCCTGGAGGATGCACAGCCCCCAGCGGCTGCCTACACCTGCCCACCCCTTTGTGAACGAAGCCCTCACGTGATCTTAGTGTGAGGGCGCCACCCGTCTGCTCTGGACCCTGACTGACTCAGTGTGTATCTTGGGCAAATTCATATTTTACTTACACAAGAAAATAAAACACTGTTTAATAACTGAAGGCAAAAGACCTTCAGTCATATAGTTTGAGCTGGAATCCCGACTAGCGACCTTGGAGACCTCAAATGGCCTTCCTAGACACAGACAGCAGACATGGACGGTTATGGCCTCTCTGCACTTCAAAAGGGTCTATCCTTCCTCCAACTGCGGGAGCTCCTCCCAGGCGGCTGCGGGCACTGACCTGCTGGTTCTCCGCACGACGGGGCAGCCTGCTCATGAGGGCGTCCAGCTCGTCGAGCTTCCTGAGCACGGCCTGGACTTCCGCAGAGAGCTCCTTGTACTCCGAGAACTGGTCCTGGAACACGGCTTTGTAGCATTCCCGTTCATCGTCCGTGTGAATCACGGGGTATTTTCTGAGGGCAAGATAAACCACAGTGATCACTTTGTCATGTCAACAAGCTGAATGGGAAGTCGGCTGGGCCTGGTCCTCACTGAGCGTGTCGCAGCTTCAGTTCAACACCCTGCCTCTCGGATCACAGACAACTGTTCACGTTCACAGGAATTTAAGTGCAGATTGCTAACTGGGAGACGATCAGGAAAACGACAGGCCCAGACGCCACCTCGCAACTTCCACCCTGGAAGAGCGGGAGAACTCACGCCACATAGTCGGGCATCATGATGGGCTTGGGGATGTGGCCCGGGGGGATGTGGCCGCTTAGCAGCTCAGGTTTCATTGTTGTTGCTCTCAAGTCTTTGAAATTAACTTCTTGGTCCCTCCGTCTATCATCACCGGTGGTCATTTCCCACTATGGTTAGGGAGAAAAAGAGGATTTATTTATAAACAGCAGCAGAAGAAAACAACAACCACCCACAATTACTTTTAGAAGCAAATGGGGGGGCAGGAGGAAGAAAAGCAGAAACAGCAACCAACACTTCGCTCCGGCTGGTCACAAAGCCGTCCGGACGTGCCTGTAGGAGCCGCCGGGAACCAGGGAGGACGAGACAGGGACCCACGCGTGCAGCTGTCACAGATGGATGGCGGAAGGGGAACATGGCGTCTAAAGGACTCTGTTTACTTAGGATTTATACCCAAACTAGCTGTAAGAGAATAGAAAGTGTAGTTCAAAATAAGAAATTCAGGGAAGAAAATGGGACAAGTCTACTTAAACAGAAAGAGGAAAACGACAGGGGACTCGAGATGAATCAATTACGAGGAGGCATGAGCAGCCAGAAAGGGGACGCGTCACAGGTGCGCACGCCCGAAGGGGGAGCAGCAGACCCAGGGCGCTGGCGGCTGTGTGTAGCCCCGGGGCTCCTAACCTGCGGCTCCCGGGCGGCTGCCGAATCCAGGATGCGCGGGGAGGTCCAGGTCAGCCGAGAGAGCTCCAGGGGCCTTTTCAGTGAAAAGTGGTGCATTCGGAAGAAGGGGAGGAAGAGGAGACGAAATGGCCCACAGAGGAAGCAGGGGACAGGCCTCAAGAGCTAAAAGAGCCGAGCCTCGGGGAGCAGGAGCGGCCCAGGGGGAAGCCCCTAGAACGGGCAGGCTCAGGTGGATGCCGGGCTGTAGGGTTGGGGAGTGACTGCTGGGGAGCCCCGTGGGCAGTGCCCAGAAGCCCGGCCCAGCTGGTGAGGCTGGTGGATGCCAGGAGAGGGGTTTCCATTCTCTACATAACGGAGTAAGGTTCAGAGAGGTTAAGTACATTCTCCAAGGTCTCACAGCCATGAAGTGCAAAAACCACGACGCAAACCCAGAACTTCCTGCCTCATTGATGCTTTATGAGAGTCACATGAGGAAACCACTTTACTTCAGCGTGTATCGGTCAATCCTCAAGTTCCCTCTAGTTCCCGCAGCAGCTGAATCTGTGCCACTGGCCCCTGCCTTTGGCACACACTGGCTGAATTCATTAACCTCCGAGCTAAGCTCAGGGTGCTGGGGAGGGGCCTCCTCCCTGAAGCAAAATCTCAAACAGGGCTCTGAAACCTTGCCCTCCACCTTGCCAGGCGGCTTCTGCCATCCCTGCTCCCTGGTTTCCCTGCCGGAGGCTGCCTTTGAGGTCTGGTCCAACACCAGCTCGTTCTCAAAACCACCAGCTCTGAGCTCACAAACGGCGCAGCCCACGGATCAGCCCCAGGGAAGGTCACGAAGAGGAGAGGCTGCAGCCCGGATGGGGTGGGAGGGGACCAGGTGGCCTGGCTGCAGACAGCACGCCTCCCAGGCCAGCAGCAGAATGCTGTGTGTGGAGTTGAACACCCCGAGGCAACGAGGCCTCCCAGGAGTCGGGGAACCATCCCGAGTTCGTGTCTATTCTGCCTTGTTCTCCGCCCAGACTGACAAGAGTTTCACACATCGAGGTGTATGGGGTAACCATTCGGGTTCAAAACTGATTCAGCTTGAACTAACAAGCCTGACTTGTGGCCTATCGAACACACACTGCACACCTGCTTAACCATGAAAGTGAAGAACAGTGTCGCTCTAGATAACAAGGCAGACTTCCCCTCCTGCTCCCTATTGCTAACGCCCTATGGGGACGCCCAGATTAGTCCCTCTCCGGCATCAGGGTCACGTTGACCTGCGAATTTGCAACTGAACACCTCTTTGAAACTTTGATGAAAACGTATCCTGGGTGTGTTAATGTATGTTCTTTGTTCTAAAAAGATATGGTTGTACTGAAACCCATGCTTCTCCGGAACGCCTACTAGGGCCTGCCCGGGTTATAATCCTCGCTCTGGCTCAAGTAAACTCACCTTATTTCTCCTATTTGTAGGATAGTTATTGGCTATTTTGCGCCGACAAGATGAATTCTTACATGTTCAATCTTGGAAAGAATCCCGGTATTCAACATTAGGGGAAACTCCTTTGTCTTAAATAAATGCGCTTCTACTTCACAGCGTCCGTCTTCAGCTTCTAAACAGCTAACGACGGCTGCTGAAGAAGCAGCGGGAACAGGCTCCCCTCAGATCTTTTCGGCAGAGCCCAGGTCAGGCTCAGATTTCCTGGTTCCCAACAGGAACTCTGCCCAGGGCGTGCCATCTGAGGCTTCGCCCAGGAAAGGTTTTCCCCAGAGGAGCTATTCACTCTCCTTACCTGCCCAGCCAGAATGCCATAGAAACAGGGTGTTTTAAGAAGTCAGGATATTTCCACACAGACTGTCTCATCTGCTTTACATTTTTTTGGTTTTATGCTCTTAATATTTTCCCCCACTTTTTTGGGGTAAACCTCACTGCTCATCAGTTCAGAAAACCCTATTGCGAAAAAAAAAAAATCTGAAACTAGACATGAGACAATGAACCAGCCCTGCTGAGGGATTCGTGCACGGGTGTGGTGGGCCAGCGGGGACAGACCACGCCCAGCGCCTCCTGGTCACAAACCCGCGGCCCAGACCCCAGGTGACCTTTCTCTGCTTCGGGCAAAAACCAGTCTTGTCAGCAAATACCAGAAAAGCTCCATTGTGCGGCAAGAGAAAGTAATTAAGCAACGGGATAAGTAATGCTATGGATATAATTACTAAGCTTTCCAAACTGAAAACGGGCTGAATGAATACGATGTCCAGTTAGAAATGGAGCCGGAGACAGGCGTTTTGGTGACCACATGCCCCATTTCTGACCTCTCCTCGCCCCCCACACTGAGTGTGCAAGGTGGGACACACAGGCCCTCATCCCAACACATACCATCACTTTTGATGCCCGATTTGATTCTAGTTTTTCTAGCTTGGAAAAAAGTCTGCTCAGCACTTGGGGATTCATTAGAATTTGTTTCTGTCTCTATTTGATCTTAGTTTACGTCTGTGTATTATTTCTTTATAAAATCATCTTATTTGCTTTTTAAAAATTGTGTTTGTTAAAATACCAAATAAGAAGGGACAGCCTTGTAGATGGTTCCAAACAAGGGACAGGAAACAAGTTCAGAGATGGTGAGTGATCTCCCTAAGGTCACAGAGCTACTGAGCAGCTGATCCAGTACTCAGACTCAGATTTGCCTGATTTTGAGGTTTATTTTTTCTTCATTACACTGCACAGCCTCTCCTGTGACAGTCCGCCAATTCTTCCCTACTAAGCACCAGGAAGGTAGCAGGTGAAAACTATACCCAACGAGCAGCTGGAGGTCCAACATTTTCTTTTCTTTCTTTCTTTTTGCTATGGAAGATCGGCCCTGAGTTAACATCCGTGCCCATTTTCCTCTATTTTGTTTGTGGGATGCCTGCCACAGCATGGCTTGATGAGCGCTGTGTAAGTCTGTGCCCGGGATCCAAACTGATGAACCCTAGGCCGCCAAAGTGGAGCGCATGAACTTAACCACTGCACCACCAGGCTGGCCCCTCCAGCATTTTCTATAAGGTTTCTTGTTGAGAGGTCCAGTAGAGATTCCTCAGTTAAGTCATGAGAGCCCCTCTCGTGGAGGTCTGCCTCTAGAATATTCCTAAACATGCTGATCCACAGGAAAAGAGGCCTTTGAAAGGGTGCACTTTGCATTCAGCTCCCATATCTTGAAAGTGGAGGTTCACTGGATTCATGGGGTTCCAAATCCGCTAAGGTTATTCCTGGGGACTATTCCAGGACCTCTCAGGATCTGGGACCGGCAATGCACCCTGGACGTGCTGGGTACCACCCTCTAGGGCGGCCTGAAAGAAGGACCCTAGAGCTCTCTGGCAGCGCTTCCTAGCCCTGTCCCACCGGGGGAAGCTGTGTCAGCCGCATTCTCACCGATGACACTGCCCACCCCATCATCGGGGGCAACTTCCTCCAACTGGGCCAAGCCTTTCAGGTTGACGCTACTCTGCCCCTAATCCCAGCGGGAAATCCCACCACCTCAAAGGGACTGACCCGGAAGCCCATAAATCCCACCCTGGCCAAAAATGACCACCACTGCCACGCCACGGCCCACCGCAGCTCAGCGAGCTGCCCCGTCCAGCCTGGCGCTGGGCCATCGGCATCTACCAAGGGCGCCGCCTTGAAGCCACCAAGGCAAACGGAGTCTTCCGCCCCCGAGGATGTCCTGAAACACACCTCCTGACATGAGCACTGACTCACTAACCCTTACATCATATTTCGAGATCACCCGTTAACAAGAGCATCAGCTCTCAGAAAGTGAATTTCCTCATCTCTAAGTTTTGGGGCCCCTTTCCGTTTTAAACAGTCTTTCTAATCCTGATCCAACTTCTAAAGCAAAGTCCTTTAAATTTGATATTTTCCATGCAGCGAGCACATCTTAGGACTCTCACTGGGATGAGAGGTAGCAAGGGCAGCGCTTCCCGGCCAGGGCGGCATTTGTGTCTCCTGGTCAGTCCCTCGGAGGAGCAGGATTTACCAGTGTCTTCAGGCAACACTGGCAATCCTGAACGAGAGTTGGCAGCAAGCTGCCTGAGCCACCCTCTGATGACGCCCAGTTGGGAAGACCGCCCCCTCCACGTGGTCAAACTCATTCCCGCCTTTGCACTAACGCCCGGACGGACGTCAGCCCACAGGGCAGGCCGGAAGGTGCACTCAAGTCTCAAACAAAAGGCCAGAGCTCTTACTGATTTAAACATCAGCCTTCTATTGCTTATCTCAGTACTTGAAAGGAGGACTAAGTTCATTTTTTAAAAACTTAAAATTTTTGATTAGGTAACATATACCCACGCTATAGAATTGAAAAGGTGCAGAAGGGAACACAAGGAAAAGTCAGTCTCCCTCCAGGGAGCCAGCTGCCTCCTAAAGGCAACGGCTGCCATCCGTCCCAGGTCAGCTGGAGAGCGGGCGGCCATGCAGCTTACTCTGATTGTCAGAAAATTCTAACCGAAGCAATGAATGCCGAATAGTGAACAAAAACCTCACTAGACACAAGGGAATCAGGAAGTGGAAACAAAGCCCAATAAAAGCAAACAAAAAGCACCCCCCTCCCCAAAGCAGGGTCTCTCCAGTCCTGTGAACGATGTTTAAAGTGCACAGATTGTAGCACTAGGCCCACACCGCCCGGTGAGAGACTCGCCCACCCACTGTGGACCAGCTGACCCAGCCTCGCTCGTCCATGCCTGGTCAGTCTGGACTGGTCACACGTCTCTCGGTTTCTAAAGACTTACGGACATCAAAGTAACCTTGGCAAAGCTGCTGAGCCATCTCACCTGCAATTCAGACGCCTCCACATATATGTCAGAAATAATTCAATGCAACTGACGCTTTCAAAAAACATGTCTAATTACAGATCCCAAAGGACAGTGTGACCAATTAAAGCTGAACTTGAGACATTATCATCCATAAGTTGATTTCCCCAGGAAATGTCAGAGAAAGACACATCTCTCAGGAAATTATTTAATTTTATAGTTCTCGATACTGGAGCTCCCTCCCTACAATATCACACCCTACCAATCTCATCTGTGCTTTTTTTTTTTTTTTGAGGAAGATCAGCCCTGAGCTAACATCTGCTGCCAATCCTCCTCTTTTTTTTTGCTGAGGCAGACTGGCCCTGAGCTAACATCCGTGCCCACCTTCCTCTACTTTATATGTGGGACGCCTGCCACAGCATGGCTTGACAAGCGGTGCGTAGCTCCGCACCCGGGATCTGAACTGGTGAACCCTGGGTTGCCCAAGCAGAGCGTGTGAACTTAACCACTACGCCGGCCCCTGTGCTCTCCTTTTTCACCAGGTTTGCAAGCCCCTGTAAGATGGAGACGATACTCCTTGCAGTATTCATATCACAGGCCCACAGCCTCACTGGTACATGTTTGTTCAACAACTGAATTAATGATGACACTGATGCAGTAATCACGATCCCGTGGACAGACAGTTCATCTACTTCATAAACCCCTATCTCACCATGACAAAACATTTTCAAATAGCATTTGTGTTTTATAACATAGAGAATGAAGTTAAAAAGAACCTCATAAAAGGTATTTTCAGCACATATGCACTTGACGAAGGACACGTAAGAATGAGGAATCCAACACAAGAACTGGACAGGAAGCGATCAGACAGTTAAAGAGAAGGAAGTGCAAACACAACATACGAAAAATGCTCAGCCTCACACCTGATAAACGCAAATTACAACTACCTGAGATGCTGCTTTCACCCATCAGACTGACAGAGGTTAGCAAACGTCTCACACATGCCGTTGGTCAGGGTGGGGAGGCTGGCTGTGTGCAGGGCTGTGTGTGGAAACTGCTAACACTTGTCGTGGGCAATGGCAGTCATGCCACTCGGAAGGCAGTGTGGACACGTACCCACAGGTACATACCACGTTATTCGCCGTAATCCTGTGTTTAATAGTGAAAGACTGGAAACGGCCCACGTGCCCATCTACGGTCAAACAGATGATGGTGCATCGACACAGGGGCAACACCACACAGCTACAGAAGAACACAGGAGTCCTGCATGTCCTAAAGAGGAAACTTCTCAGACATGTGCTGTTGAGTGAAAAGATACAGGCTCCACCAGTGCTGATGTTGTGCTCCCACCTGAGCCAAAGTGGGGAGCGCGACTCTGCACACAGCACTCTCTGAAGTGACTCTGCACACAACACTCTCTGATGGAAACAGACGTAACAACGCTGGTCCCCATGGGAGGGCTGGGGGTGAGGGAAGACTGGACCAGACCTCATGAACTCTGAACCAAGAGAATGTACTTCCTTCTCAAAGAAACCAACCCGAAGGCTAGATTCTCAACTTCTTGATCAGAAATAATGTCCAATTCCTTAAAAAAGAACTTTCCAAGGAGGTAAAATTATGATTATTAAAATGTATTATTACACATATGTAAACACTTACAGTAACAGCATCTCATTTAATACTCTCAGCAAACCTCTGAGGCAGATATTACTATTATTCCAATTGTACTGATGAAGAATTAAGGCATTGGAAGGTTAAATGCTGTGAAATTAATAAGGAGACCTTAACGAAACTGGATGGGGAAGGCCTGCGGGGGGAGCGCTCAGCCCATCACATGCTGTCGATCACACCAAAGAGGCAACGAGACCAAGGAAGAGACAGAGCACTTTCCACAGCAAGTGCAGCTACTTTACTAGGAGGGAAGATTTCTCTCCCCAAGGGCAACAGCCCAGCCAATGAGAAATGCTGCAGCTCAGCCAATGGGAAACGTCACAGCTCAGCCAATGAGAAGAGCTGCAGCCCAGCCAATGAGAAATGCT
>NC_060273.1:134410105-134417546 GCF_021613505.1 Equus quagga
GCTGCAGCTCAGCCAATGAGAAATGCCGCAGCCCAGCCAATGAGAAACATCACAGCCCAGCCAATGGGAAACGTCACAGTCCAGCCAATGAGAAACGCCACAGGTCAGCCAATGAGAAACGCTGCAGCCCAGCCAATGAGAAACATCACAGCCCAGTCAATGAGAAACATCGCAGTCCAGCCAATGAGAAACGCCACAGGTCAGCCAATGAGAAATGCTGCAGTGCAGCCAATGAGAAGCGCCGCAGCTCAGCCAATGAGAAATGCCGCAGCCCAGCCAATGAGAAGGTTGACGCCCTGATCTGTTCCTCTCCCCCAGTGGACTCCCCTTTAGGACAGCCCCCCCTTCTCTAAAAGCAGCTCCCTCTTGCTCTCTGCATTTGCCCATGGTTCTCCATTGCCTGCACGGCCTGAATTGCAGTTCTTTCGGTTATTCCTGAATGAACTCATTTTGAGGGTAAAATAACAGGCAAATTTGCTTTTTAAAAGTTGACAATACTGTGCCTACTATCTCATAATTACTAAATTTTGGAATATGAATTTCTTTCCTGACAACATTTGGCATCTGAAAGCAAGGTGAGAGGGACAGAAAAAAGTGGCAAAGATAAAGAGACTGAAGAAAGTCTGGAAGGATCATCTTCACAAAAAAAAATTAAACTTTAAACATGTAAGGAGAACCTGTTGACTGGCATAAGCTTTCGTCTAACAAGACTAGAAAGTTATAAACAGCCTCATCTAATTTCGTCCTTTTAGTATTAGGAAAAAGCTGAAAGTCCTACAGATACACTTTCACAGACAGACGATCTACTCTGTAGATAAACAGACAAGGGAGAAAAGTATTTAACAAATCTAGAGATAAAATATAATGTGAATTTGATTCTTACCATTTTCCTTTTCGATGGCAATGATGGCTCACTTATCTGGAACAAAAAGAGTTAAAATGATTTTTCAAAGGCATGTCAAAGAAGCTACTTTGCAAATATTTTCATCCATTTGCATTTGTAGCCCAATCTCAATTTTACAGAGGTAGACTTTTTTTTTTTTTTTTTTTTTTTGCTGAGGAAGATTTGCTGGAGCTAACATCAGCAGCCAATCTTCCTCTTTTTCTATGTGAGCCACCTCCACAGCATGGCCACTAACAGACGAGTGGTGCAGGTCTGCAGCCAGGAACTGAACCCGGCCTGCAGAAGCCGAGCTGCTGAACTTAACCACTAGGCCACTGGGGCTGGCCCTAGACTCTACCTGACGGCTGTTCCTCCTGAACACATTTAGGTGGACCAGTGGAGAACGAGAGGAGAAGGGATAACTTAATTCCCTGTCAATCAGGAGCACAGAACAGAGCTGGAAACAGGGAGAAGGGGAAGACTATCAGGTAAGCTGGTCTGAACTACCTAGATACGTTTTATTTAAATAAATAAATTTTATTTATTCTTGGCTCCCATTACCTTGCACAATTAAAGGGTTTGGGATAGTTATACTACAAAATTAACAGAAAAAAGCCATGGGCCATCCCATCTTCTAAATTGTGGGAAGTTACAGCAACACACAAACAGGCCCAACCCCCAACATCAGAGGTGATTCAAGTCTAATCGACCGATATGAAAATCCTATAGAAACAGGTTTTTGCTGAGAAAGGGAAAAGAAATGAAAGTATTATATTGATAATTATAGTCATATTCATGTAGAATTCTGAAATGACATTAAGAACTCTATTAAATTTATATAAAATGATGAGGAACTGTGTATGTTTCACTATCTGGATTCACACTGAATAGAATTTACAGTTCTTTGTATACACAGATGTAAATTTAGGAAATATGCTTAATGTGCTGAGACGAACTTTTAGAAATAACTTACATCTATGTTGCGTTCTAGTGTGATAAATCTGCGTTGTGATAAGAGTACGGATCACAGTGGATCCTGCTGAGGGTTCCCGTGTGACACGTAAGGGACTTGTTATAAAATTCATCAAACTTTTCGTTGTTGCATAGGATTCGTGTAAAAGATTCAAAACAAAACACACAGGTTGGTGAGTAAATAAATAGGTTATTGAGTAAATAAGCACAGGGCTTCATTTTTATCTACACTTTTGCCAAATACATACCATGTGCAATTAGATAGTATCTAGGAAGTCTTTGCAAAAGTGGGAAAGGAAAAATGAATGATAGTTGACTTAAAATTAAGAAAAAAATTAAGGTAATACTGATATTTTCAGTGGCATAGGAAATTCTCCTATATACTCCTCCTTAGAAGAAAGGAAAACATTATCGTCTTTCAGGGTGTAATGAAGCTGGTAGAACAGACTCTACCATTTTTGCTACCATTCAAATAAACTAATTTTAAATAGGGCTTTTACGAGATCTCCTTCAGATATTATTAATTCTCCTCCTTCCTTCTTCTTACACTTAATTAGTGAAATCCTGGTAATAAAAACAAGAGCAGGCCTCCCACTCTAACACTGGAACACTTGTCTCCACAAAGAAGGATGAAACATCAACATGCAGGTTTTCACAGAGTATGTTTGTTACAACTCACCCTCTCAATACTTACAAACATCAAATGTGGCTCACCATATTCTTGACTTTATTTAACTCCCTCAAAGAAAGTGAGACTCACATAACAGATTTAAATGGGCACTTTCCTCTTGTAACTGAAAAATTATGGATTTTTAAGTCTTACCATACTGAAGAATCAAGACTGTTCCCAAACTTACTTTAACGATGAGACATTTATTTTACTGAATATGTTATTGCTCATCTTTGCAGAAATTCAGTAGCTGTGTTTTCCCCTTAGGCATCAGACAACAAACCATATATTGCATTACACGTCTGGTGTCTACTTCCCATGTTATACAACGGTGACACACCAGTGAGTTATCCCCAAGTATGTCAGACACTGAGCTAGCGAGTACGTCAGACTTTTGAACTTGAGATTAAAAGAAAAAGGCGTCTATAAAATTGGTTTTGAGAAGTAAACATATTAACAAGGAAGTGAATAACAGAAAAGAACCAAAAGCAAACACAAGACTGAAATTCCTCACCTCCTGTTGTTCTGCGCATTCCCGATGCCTCCGAGCTGCCTCGTGCCTCCATAACTTGAGGCAAACTAGCGCACCGATGAGATAAACCATCATGGTGACAAACAGGAAGATCATTGCCGCGATCTGTCCTCCCTCGACCCGGCAGAACCCTGCGTTCACGGGCGTGTTAAAGAGCGGGTAGTAGCACAGGCCCCCTCGGTTGGTGTCGTTCACATAGACTATGGCCGCGGCCATATACAAAATAAACAAGGCCACGTTAATTCCAAATTCAGTTAGGGGCCACCAGTTGGAGTCCAAAAGAATGGTCCGATAATACATGGACATGCCCAGAACCAGAATGATGAGGGTGGTGACCCACGCTAATCCCGCAACCACAAGCACGAAAGGGGTTTTGGGGCCAGTGTAGTAAGAGCCTCCATACATGCTGCCCAGGCTGCCGACGCCCCCCACGCCATAGGGCTGCGAGTATCCGAACAGGTTGTACCACTCGCTGTCCTTGTGAATGTACGCGGTGACACAGGCGAAGACGCCGGCCCCCAGGAGCAGCTCCGCCATGCCCAGAATCCTCAGCAGGCCGGCCCAGGACTTCATGTACGAGTATCTCAGGTGGTACTCGGCCACCCGCTCACTGTAGGTCAGCGCCGACTGCGTGTGGCGGCCCAGAGACCCGCAGGCCTCCTGGGGGAACATCGCCTCGGCCTCTCTCAGGGGACCGGATGCTCCGTCCAACCCTGTGTAAGGACCTCTGCAGGAGCTGGGCGCTGAGTGGGGGTCCGGTCTCGCTGGAGAGGTCGGCGGGGAACACTCCACTCCATCGGAGATGTATCTGATGTCAGACACCGGCTTCTCCCATTCGGGGTCCTTTTTCTTCCCTCTGAAGAAGTTCTTCCAGGACTCGGGGACAAAGCGCCTCACGGGTTTGAGATCTGGCGCTATGGCCGGTTCCTCTGTGTCACTTGAACAGAAGGCTGGGCCAAACGGCGGCTGTAACGGGAGAGGCGGTGGTGGCAGGGGATCAGCGCTGTTGGCCAGCTCGCTATCATGAAGAGACTGGAGGGTTCTCACGGTGCCATCCTGATAGGGCAAGTCCCTCGGGACCTCATCGTACCGTCTGTCCCGATTCCTGGATCTCCCGTCATTTGACGACATTTGTGATCTTCACACCTATGGCCAAGATTGAAGTTATCACTTACGCTTAGTTACCTATCCTTTCAGTGATGCTGACTTTATTCACTTAGTAGCAAATGACGATATTTAGGAAGCCCACATAATCATGTCTAATTATTATGATACGTAAAAATGATAACATAAATATATATGTTTTAAACATATGTTCAACAATTATGTTAGCCAGGGAGGCAGTCGACATTCTATGTGATTTTTTTTTTTTTTAAAGATTTTATTTTTTTCCTTTTTCTCCCCAAAGCCCCCCGGTACTTAGTTGTATATTCTTTGTTCTGGGTCCTTCTAGTTGTGGCATGTGGGATGCTGCCTCAGCGTGGTTTGATGAGCAGTGCCATGTCCACACCCAGGATTCGAACCAACGAAACACTGGGCCGCCTGCAGCAGAGTGCGCGAACTTAACTGCTCGGCCACGGGGCCAGCCCCCTCTATGTGATTTTAAGGGCCATCAAAATTTAAATCCTGGCTCTGAATTAAAATATTAAAAGTCTAATTTATCTATGAGCCCTATAAACAACAAAATGTAAAAACCAAAAACAAGACTAAATGTTAACAATACAGGATGCTGACACATCCCAGGTATTTAAGAGTCTGAGCGTACCGAAGTCAGACAGGTCAGAGAATCCTCCTCTTCTCCTCACCTCGAATCTGCTCCGGCGGCCCAGGAGAGGCAGTCTGTTCATACACGGGTGAGGGCCCCTCCTGCCTAAACCAGGGAAGTCACTTCAATGGGGTGGCCTCTTCCACTCTGAATACCAACACTTGTACTAGATTTGAAAAAGTGAATTCTCAGAGAAAAAGATCACGGGAGGCGAAGCCCAGAGCAGCAGCAACGGCCGAGTGCCCACCTCTGTGCAGAGCTGTGATCTAGAGGGGCCTGCTGTCCCGATGGAGACACTCAGACAGTGTCCTAGAGGGGGTTCCATCCACCTCAAAACAAAGCACAGAGAAAGCACGCTTTCTAGACCTGCTGATTCCCGTCATGACCTCGATGACCTGGGCAGCACCCAGCGGAGTGGGGAGTGCAGCCACCGGCTCTAGGGCACACTGAGGCTCCCCCACAAACTGCTCTCTGAAGACCTACCAGGCACCCCGCATTGCACACGGCAACGTGCGGGTCTCAAAATGTACACGGATAACCCTACCTCTATGGTGTGGAACAAGTCAGAAATTCCTAAGGTTTTGTTTTATTTTACTTTGTAAAATGGAGACCTATTCCTCCACGAATATTTACCCAGCACCTGCCTCGCACCAGTCATGCTGAAGTGTATCCCGAGTCCCTGCCTCTGTGGAGCTTAAATCCCCGTGGGGCGACGTGACAGACCGGGGAGTGAAATGCACTGGACGATGTGGATCGCACTGCGGGCAGGGTGTTACAATTTTAAACAGAATGACCTGGGAAGTCTGCACAGAGAACATGACATCTAAATACAGAAACGAAGGTGGAGAAGGAGGAACTAGGCGGGTCCCAGGGGGAAGTGCTCCAGGCAGACAAATGGCGAGTGCAGAAGCCTTGAGGCAGGAGCGCCGGCACCGGCCAGGAGCAACTGAGGCACGGAGGCCAACGTGGCGGCACAGCACGCGGGCCGCGGCAGGAGAACTGAGGCCGTCTGCTTCATCAGCGCTTGAAAACCACTGGAGAGAACTTTGGCTCTTACTGGGGGAGGGGAGAAGCCTCTGGGGGATTCTGAGGAGTGACTCGTTCTGGATGCAGAATTGAGAGGACCCTGCAGGAGACCAGGGCGGACGCAGGGGGGATGGGCTAGGACCCCACCGAGAGAACCCAGTGGACCACGCTGGCGGCAATGCAGACAGCAAGAAGAGGTCCAATTCTAGATGGAGGGAATTAAAGTTTTCTATTATAGAAATTTTCAAACAATAAAAAGTGGAAAGAACAGAATTATGAACCCTTATGTACCCACCAAACAGCTTCAACAAGGATCGACTTACGACGGGTCTCGGTTCCTCTACTCCTACCTTACTCTCTCTGCCAATAGATTACTCTGAAGCAAATCGCAGACACACCGCTCGTCTGCAGCCTTCTCCACCCCTCCCTCAGCCCTGGGGAGAGCAGCCTGCGAGGGTCCGAGAGACCGGTTAGGGACCCACGTGGAGAGGCCCGGTACCGCCAGAGACCAGACAGAGTCCCGGCGGTGAGTGGAGATGGCGGCCGGGTCCACGCTCCCGGGTCTTCTGACCGCGCCCTCCGATTTTAGAGAATTAACTGCGACAGTCCCAGCACGGTGCCCAGTGCAAAACAGGAGCTTTAAAAATGATAGCAATTGGCAGTTATTTTTGTCTTTTATCTCTGTTGTCTAAAAGAGCTTAAATTCTAGAAATGCACAGAGCACTATGGTTTTGAAATGCATTTTCCTAAGAAAAGTGGCAGAGCACAGCGAACTTTGGCAAGCTTTACACAATCTCCACCAGCATCTGGGGTCCACACGCATCTGGAGGACACGGTGGCTTCACCTCTCTCACCGGCGCAAGGGATGGATTTAACTCACCTTCACCTGTGAAAAGTGGCTTATTCGAATGAGACCTTACTGACGCTCAAACAAACAGGAGAGGACGTGTCTGAGGACCGCGGGGCAGCACACGGCGCTTCGAGCAGGAACGCTGGGCCGCGCCGCCCCGTCTGGCACCCGGCGCCCCCTCCGCGGCCCGGACCCCGGGGCGCCCCGCGCCGTCGGCCTGCAGGGCTCCGCTCCCGCCCGCCCGGAGGGGGCGACGCGACGTTCCCGGGCCCACGGCCGGCAGGGCTGCGGCGGTGGCTGCGCGGGGCCACACGAGCTCCTCGCCGGGCCCCGGAGCCCCCGCCGCCCGCGTCGGCGGGAGAACCACTCGGCCCGTCCAGGCCTCGCCCAAACCGCCGGAACTGAGTCGGGCCGGACGTCCAGCTCCGCGTCCCGGGACCCGCCGGCCGCGGCGGCTTCGCGGCACCTGCGTCCCGGTGAAGCTAGGCGGGCGCCGCCTGCGCCCCAGGCCCGCGCCCGGACCCCCCGCTCCGCACCTGCTGGGGGGCCAGGCCCCACTTCGTCCCACCCTCGGCCCCTTCCCCGCCCGCCCCTGCCCGGGCCCCGAGCACTCCTCCGCGCGCCCCCGCCCCGGGCGCCGGATCCTCCACCCAGCGTGCCTCCGCCCCGCACCTGCCCGGGCGCCGGGCCCTCCTTCCAGCGCACCCCCGCCCCGCACCTGCCCGGGCGCCGGGCCCTCCTCC